>NC_057803.1:48429118-48608817 GCF_018294505.1 Triticum aestivum
GGGGAAGCCGTCGGAAGTGAGTTCACCTCTGACGAGTCCAGTGAGCCACTCGACGATGCGTCGAGCCACACTTTGGGTGGGATGCATAAACACATTCAACATCAGGGAAAGCTGTGCAATAAACGAATACTATGAATTACTTTGGTATCCGGATACTTACGATTTCGCCAGGGGCTTGGCCTTGGGCGCCCAATCCTCTCTGCCATCGTCGGCGTCGGTGGAGTAGTCCGGAGAAAGGGTTTTCCCCTTCTTGGACCCTTCGGCCTCCCCAGTTGGGGCGACCTTCCTTTTCTTCCCTTCCCCCGCTGGAGGGGGAGGGGTCTCTTCTTCCTCCTCCTCCTCTTCATGGGAGGAGTGCGCCTCGGATTCGTCGGATGGTGAATTCGACACCTCCGGGCGTCGGGCACTCTTTCGAGTCCCCGTGGCCTTCTTCTTGGCCCTCTTCTCCGGCACCACATAGGGTGCCGGAACCAGCAGCTTCGCCAATTGAGCGTCCGCTGGGCCTTCGGGCAAAGGCGCCGGACAGTCGATCCATCCGGACTTCGCCTGCCAATCTTGTCAAAGGTAAGGGAGTTTAGATCCCGCATAGAGTCAAACTATGGAAAACCGATACCCTGTAAAAGGAAAAAACAGCTTACCGCAAGCGCGTGACGCTGCGCGCTGAATCCACGATCCTCGATAGTGGATGCGGGAGCCTCGGTGCCCTTGAAAAGCATCCTCCAGGCATCTTCGTACGTCGTGTCGAAGAGCCTGTTTAGAGTTTGATGCTGCGCCGGGTCGAACTCCCACAGATTGAAGGCCCGACGTTGACACGGGAGGATCAGGCGGATGAGCATAACCTGGACTACGTTGACAAGCCTGAGTTGCTTGTTCACCAGGGATTGGATGCATGTTTGCAGTCCGGTCACCTCCTTTTGGTTACCCCACGACAGGCCCGTCTCCTTCCAGGACGTGAACCGCGTAGGGGGGCCGGATCGAAACTCAGGAGGTGCGACCCATTCGGCGTTGCGCGGCTCGGTGACATAAAACCACCATGATTGCCACCCCTTCAGGGTCTCCACAAAGGAGCCCTCGAGCCATAGGACGTTGGCCATCTTGCCAACCATGACACCGCCGCACTCCGCCTGGCTGCCGCGCACCACCTTCGGCTTGACGTTGAAAGTCTTAAGCCATAGGCCGAAATGGGGGCGGATGCGGAGAAACACCTTGGACACGACGATGAACGCCGAGATGTTGAGGACGAAGTTCGGGGCCAGATCGTGGAAATCCAGGCCGTAGTAGAACATGAGCCCCCGGACAAATGGATGTAGAGGGAAGCCCAGTCCGCGAAGGAAATGGGGGAGGAATACCACCCTCTCATGGGGCCTAGGAGTGGGGATGAGCTGCCCCTTTTTGGGAAGCCGGTGCACGATGTCGCTAGCCAGATATCCGGCCTTCCTCAGCTTTTTGATGTGCCCCTCCGTGACGGAGGAGACCATCCACTTGCCTCCCGCTCCGTACATGACTGGGGAAGGTTGAGGTGGTAGTGCGGACTTGGGCGCTGGAGCTCGGGTGCGCAAGAATGGATAGGCAAAGGAGGAAGAAGGCGTGGGTAAAAAGGTGGATCCTTATCCCCTTATATGGGTGGACGCGGCTACGTGTCCCCACCAGCCTGGTAAAACTCGCTTATCTCCAAGCGCCGTAATCAATGGCGTGGTTGGGTTACCCACGCCCATATTGATGAGAATCCCGGAATAAGGGGACACGATCTCTGCTTTAACAAGACGTGCCAAGGAAACCGCCTCGCATAACGCGCTAAGATGGGACAGTAAAACGGTTCGAATAAAAGCTTGGCCGTGGTGTGATGTCACACTATGGAGTACGTCAGCAGATTAGATTTGTGTAAATATTATTCTCTCTATGGCAATATGTGGAAACTTATTTTGCAGAGCCGGACACTATCTTTGTGTTCAAAATCTTCTGTGAAGTACTTGGAGGAGGAACCCGCCTTGCAATGCCGAAGACAATTTGCGCACCGGACTCGTCGTCATTGAAGCCTGGTTCAGGGGCTACTGAGGGAGTCCTGGATTAGGGGGTGTTTGGATAGCCGAACTATACCTTCAGCCGGACTCCTGGACTATGAAGATACAAGATTGAAGACTCCGTCCCGTGTCCGGAAGGGACTTTCCTTGGCGTGGAAGGCAAGCTTGGCGATACGGATATTCAGATCTCCTACCATTGTAACCGACTCTATGTAACCCTAACCCTATCCGGTGTCTATATAAACCAGTGGGTTTTAGTCCGTAGGACGACATACACATCAACAATCATACCATAGGCTAGCTTCTAGGGTTTAGCCTCTCTGATCTCGTGGTAGATCTACTCTTGTACTACCCATACCATCAATATTAATCAAGCAGGACATATGGTTTTACCTCCATCGAGAGGGCCTGAACCTGGGTAAAACTTCGTGTCCCTTGCCTCCTGTTACCATCCGGCCTAGACGCACAGTTCGGGACCCTCTACCCGAGATCCGCCGGTTTTGACACCGACACAGGGGCTTAGCCATGAACCCGATTCGCCTAACTTTCGAAAATACTTCGAGTGGAGAGCAATCCTCCCACTTGGGGTCTTAGCCGCGAACCCGATTTGCCTAAGTTTCAAAAACACTCCAAGTGGAGAGCAATCCTCCCACTCGGGGCCTTAGTCGCGAACCCGATTCGCCTAAGTTTCAAAAACACTTCGAGTGGAGAACAATCCTCCCACTCGGGGGCTTAGCTGCGACCCCGTAATCGCCTAAGTTAAAAAACCACCCCGAGTGGAGAGCAATCCTCCCACTCGGGGGCTTAGCTGCGACCCCGTAATCGCCTAAGTTAAAAAACCACTCTGAGTGGAGAGCAATCCTCCCACTCGGGGGCTTAGCTGCGACCTTGTAATCGCCTAAGTTAAAAAACCACTCAGTGTGGAGAGCAATCCTCCCACTCGGGGGCTTAGCTGCGACCCCGTAATTGCCTAAGTTAAAAAACCGCTCCGAGTGGAGAGCAATCCTCCCACTCGGGGGCTTAACCGCGAATCCGATTTGCCTAAGTTTCAAAAACTATTCCAAGTGGAGAGCAATCCTCCCACTCGGAGGCTTAGCCGCGATCCCGTACTCACCTAAGTTACAAAAACACTTCAAGTGGAGAGCAATCCTCACACTCGGAAACAAGTACAATGTCCGCTCCATCATGATCCGTCAGGACGATGAGGTGCAGGTCGTATGCGGCACCTGATGCTCATGTACGCGGCCCTCTCGTCAGAGCTACGTCACAAGTACAATGCCCGCTCCATCCCAATCCGCAAGGACGATGAGGTGCAGGTCGTGTGCGACACCTGGCCCTCATGTCCACTGACCTCTCGTCGAAGTTGCGACATAAGTACAATGGCCTTGGGGTCAATCCAACAAGTGGTAAAAACAAGGCAACCATATTCAAAGGAAAATCAAGTTCAGATAAATCCAATAAGGTTTAGAACCATGAACGGAAGTACTCGGGCATTAGGCCCGAAGGAGTTTAACGGTTACAAAATCACTCAGCATTCCGAGGCAAATAAAAGTGTGGCATCAAGTTTGTTCACTCCTCAGGAGGAGGGCTAGCTGACTCGACGAATTCGTCCAGGTCGATTCCATCGGTGATGTGAGTAGCAGCCTCGATGAAGGTCTCCATGAAGGACTAGAATTGAAGCTTCTTGGTATTAGTGACCTTGATATCCGCCAGCTTCTCTTCGCTATTGTCGGTGTGGAACGACACCTATGGGATCACGAGGATCCCTACTACGGTTGCCGAGGCGCAGGGTTGCGAGGAGAGCAGGGCTAGTAGACAGCACAAGGATCGTTTACCCAGGTTCGGGCCGCAAGGATGCGTAAAACCCTAGTCCTACTTTGGTGGGTGTATTTCTGAGAGTTCTTGAACTCTCGAACTAGATGTGGTCAGCGTGTGGTTCCAAAGAGCCGAATCCTTCTCCTTCTCGCCTCGGGCCTCCTTTTATAGGAAAAAGGGGTTGCCATAGTGGCACACAAGACGTGGAAAGGTCTAAAGTGGCACGTGGTTATCCCTCGTATTACAGGACAAGGTGTAGTTAATGCATCGCTTAGGTGTCATCTCGCTTTATCAGGGACGGAGGCGAGGCCCGTCCTGTTCGTCACCGCTCCTCCTCGCTTTGACACGCGCCCCGGCCAGGGATGCGTGCGGTGCCATGTTGGCAGGCAGGCAGCTGAGTTGGCGTGGTGGTGGAGCCTTCACGAAGATCTGCATGCCGCCACGCAGGCGCTTGATGAGTTGGACTGGGAGCTGTATGTTGCCAGGCAGGTGCCCGCCCAGCTGGTTGGGTCGGCAGCTGCATGTGAATGGCGGTGGGAGCCTGGTCGATGTGGGCTGGGCGGCGGCCTTGCCGGTGTCTTTGGTGAGGGCCTTGCCGGGTGGGCCGGCAAGGGTCTTGCCGTGGTGTGTTGTCGTCCCCGACAAGGATCATGCCGGGGGTCTGGTGGCCTTCTTGGCGAGGATCTTGCCATGAATCGTTGTCTTCTAATCTGATCTTGAATATGTCTTCACAAAGATCCGCGTGCCACCACAGGGGTGCCTTCCCGAGCCCTGGCCCCACGCTGATGATGGCACTGGGGGCCGTGGGCTCAAGGGTGGCTCGCTCTGTTGGTGCGGGGCGAGCTGTCCCGACAAGAGTCTTGCCGGGGCCGCTGATGCCACCCAGCAAGAGTCTTGCCGGGGGAACTTGCTTCGTCCCTCTGCTCTTTGTGGTCTTGGCCTTGGCATTACTTTGGTTGTCTTGGGCTTCATTCTTACCTTGGCTCACCTCCCTCGTTCTGCTTCATGTGGCCGTGGGCGCGGCTCTGACTGCGCGTGCACAGGAAAAGGGGTACAAAGATGCGCCCCTATTTTTGTACACCGACAGGAACCCCCGGGCCTGGGCCACACATAAGCGCAACACGTTGTTGGGCCAAGCCCAAAACGGTGCGCGGGCAGGTGGGGTGGTTTTTACCGTGGTAAGATTCTTTGCGCGCTCCGCCTCCCACGACCCGCATGCGTGGTGCGGCATGGGGGGTGTGCGTGACGTGGGCGGCATGCATGGGGCGGTTTCCGCGCACATGCGTCACGTCGCATTAAATGGGCAGTGCCCCCCGTGGCTTCCCCATAAAAAGGGGTAACCGCGGGTGCACTGTTCCTTTTACCCTCCACGCAACCCCAATCTCGGAAACCTCCGTCTGCCTTCCTCTTCTTCCTTAAGCTTCATCCTCGCTTGCCTTCGTTGCGCTTCCGCCACCCTCTGCCCTGCCCTCCTCCCCCAGTCGCCATGGCGCCAAAATCCACCAAGGGCAAGGGAGTGGCCAAGGATGCCGGAGCCACCGGAGAGTGCGTTGGCGGTGCACCGGACGCAGTCCGCGTTCTTCCCCTCGATGGTCGACGTGGTCGAGCTTCGGGAGTCCTTCAGGCCCCTGTGGGGAGTGAAGACGGGGGAGAGAATTCGGGGCATCCGGCCACACGCGTCATCCCCGCCAACTGCGCCGAGGCTGCCCCAAATTGGTACCCCTTCTTTGTTGATTATTTTTCTTGCGGGCTCTGTCCTCCCTTCTCCGATATCTTTAGCGACATCATGCATACCTTCGGCTTCCACCTCCTAGATTTTAATCCGAATGCGGTGGCGTGCATGGCCCTTTTCACGCACCTATGCGAAGGCTTCACCGGGGTGCACCCCAACACGACGCTCTTCCGCCATTACTTCTTCCCTCGGATCCAGACGGGAGGTGCCATCTTGGGGTGCGTCGCCTGGATTCCAAAATCCAAGGGAGCGTACCCGGACGGCGCCATGAAGGAGAGGTGGGAAGAATGGCGGGGCCGGTGGTGCTAGATCGAAGAGAAGGACCCGTCGGCATTCTGCAGAGTTCGCCGGGAGCCGCCGGTTCGCGGAAGTGGTTGGAGCGACGTCGACGCCGACGACAAAAAGCTCATGGTCGTCATCACTAGGATTCTCCGGCTTACCCAGGCCGGGCTCACCCTTGAGATGATCGGGGCGGACTTCATCCGTCACCGGATCGCTCCTCTACATAACAAGGGGAGGCCAGCCTGGCTCTTCACCAACCCCGCCGGCATCATGCGGCTCCGCCCTGGCCCCGACCACAACTTTACAGTGATGGCACACGCCCATTTCTGCCAGCGGATCTTCCAGCTTGATGTGGGCCGCGATGGTGAGGTCGAGCGGACCGGCAAGGTTGCGAGGGCAGCCGCGAAGGCCGGCAAGGTCCACAAGGGGCCTCTATTCAAGCTGCCGACGGGGGTGGTCCCGTTGTGCAACAACTCGCGTCGGTCCGAGATCATCGCCATGATGCTGAACTGCAACGCGCACGGCCCCGTCCCGAGCTGAAAGGAGCCGGAGGATACTGAAGCGCAGCAGTTCTTTGACACCCTGCACGAGGTGTATGTCAACACCGACGCCGAGCGGCTGCTTGTCCAGGACACCTCCCAAGCGGAGCTGAACTACATCGCCACTAGGGAGAGGGAGGCGCAACTTTCCAAGGAGGCCGGCAATGTTGGCGGAGTGGAGGACAAGGCCACGACGGCCTCAGAGGAGGAGGAGCTCGCCCGGTGGGCGATGGCCGCCAGGGGAGTCAGCAGTGTCGGCGTCGAGGCTCCTTTGGTTGAAGACGTGACCGGCGGGTCGTCGTTGGAGAAGGCCAAGGCCGCAGAGCCGACGCCACCTACGGGGAGGGGGCAAGTCCTGCAGTGGGCCTGTTCTGGCGAGCCGGTCCGGCCCGGCTGGGCTGCGCGGTCACAACTGACCTTGGAGGAGCCCGGGCGCCAGACGAGGGCCGCGGTGAAGAAGAAGACAGCCGCCCCTTCTTCATCCACGCGTGCCTAGACACCACCCCTTCCCCTCCCCCGGCGAATGTTGATATGGAGGTTACTTTTAACTACGGATCCCTCATCCCGAGGAGGAAGAGGAAGATAGCAGAGGAGGAGGCGGACGATGAGTAAGTATCTTGTTCCTTTTCGTTATCTCTGCCTCCTCAATCTGTGTTGCTTGTCTTGACTTGTTTTCATCTTTGCAGGGACGGGGAGACGCTGGCCCAGAGAGCGAAGAGGGCCAAGGTCTCGGTGGGTGGCCAGCCCTCAGCTGGTACTTCGGGGGCGCCATTGGTGGTGTTGAGCAGCCCGGACAGCAGCCCCCGGCAGAGCCCCCAGCGTAAGTTCATCACTCTTCTCCCGTCGACATGTGTCAGGGACACGACACCTTGGTGCTGACCTTGTCAGATACGTAGGAGGAGAGCAGCAGCAGGAGGAGCCACAAAGGGCTACTCCCAATGCATCGCCCCCATCGACCACGCCGCCCCGGGGGGCATCCCCGGCAAGGGCGCCAGGCACCGGGCCCACACACATGGAGGAGGAGAAGGAGAACTTGGGCACCGGCGGCTTTGCCTCGATGCCAAATGTTGGCGTGGAGGGGGCTTCCGTTTCCCAGTCGAGTACTGGCACAGGTAAGCCGTTTGCCATTCGTCCCCGCTTCCCCCTTTCTTTTTTTGCTCCTGGTCTTGGCCTTGCCTCACCCCCTTCTTCGGCGCCCAGATCCCTTCTCGGTGAGCCCAGAGGACGTGGACGTCATCATTGAGGGCGTCGCCAAGGCTGCCGAGGCGAACGCCGAGAAGATCGCTGCCGAGGAGGCCGCCAAGGACGCTGCCAAGGACGCCGCCGAGGGGCCCACCAGGGAGGCCGACAAGGCTGCCGCTAAGGAGGCCGGCAAGGGGCCTGCCGGGGAAGAGGAGGAGGAGGCTAGTGACCAGCCTTCCTCCTTTGCTGCTTCCGGCTCCGGCAAGTACCTGAGGGTGAGAGGCGATTTGTTCGTCCACCTTCCAGGCGCGTCGAGCACTAGGACACCTGTTGAGGGAGAGGTGCTCGACGAGGAGGTGCAGGCCACTGCCGGTCTTGAAGTCGTCGTCGAGCCGATCATTGGCGGTGATGGCTCGCAGGAAGAGCGACTCCTCCACGCCGTGGGCGCCAGCTTCCGGAAGCTCCAGACGCTCCATCGCGCCCACCTGGACAAGGCTAAGTCCAGGACGGCGGTGGTGGAGAAGGCGGAGGCAGACCTCCAGGAGCGCGTTGCCGAGGTGCAGGACTGGTTCCGCGAGGCCCACAAGGAGCTCAAGGCAGCCCAGGGTGAGCAGGCCAGGCGCGACGTGGAGCTCACCAGGAAGCTCGCCGACATCAAGAAAGCTCAGGAGGCAGCGAAAAACTTGGCCGAGGCTGCCGAAGCCGCTCGGACCCAGCGCGAGGCTGCGCTGAACTCCCAGGAGGAGGACCTTGCTGCGTGCGAGGAGAAGCTTGCCGCCATGCTCTGTGACAAGGATGTAGAGGTGGAGAAGCTTGTCTTGCAGCAGACCAGCGAGCTGGAGCAGAGGCACAAGGAGGCACTCAATGCCCAGGCCCAGGTTCATGCCGGCAAGGTGGAGGAGCTGGAGGCAGAGCGTGACAGGCTGAAGGAGCAGGCCCTGAAGCTGTCCCAGGAGCAGGACACGCTCAACAGTGCCCTGACAGAGGCGCAGGGCGCAGTCGTCCGCAAGGCTGGGGAGCTCTCCGAGGCCAACAACTCCATCAAAGACCTCAACATGAAGCTAGAGGGTCTCGATAAGGTGTTGTCGGAGGCCGAAACCCGAGAGGGGACCCTGGCCAAGGAGCTAGAGGCCGAGAAGCTGTTGCAGAAGAACGAGGGCCTCAACTTCGCGGACCACGTCGAGGGCGAGAACCGTTGACTCGATCGCCTTGTCACCGTCACCAACCAGGCTGCCGCGCAGCTAGCCACCATGGGGATGCCAGACATGAGGTACATCCCAGAGCGGGGCGTGAGCGCCAATTGCAGCCTGACCATGTTCTTTGAGAAGGTCGTCGGTGCTCTGGAGCGGCTCCACGCCAACCAGGCGGCCTCACTAGCCGATGAGTCCCAGAGGTTTTGCCAGGGTGCCATGACCAAGGTTCTCACCAACATGGCGCACTGGTACCCCGACCTCGACTTCGACACCGTGCTGGAGAGCTTGCCGGAGGGAACCGACCTTGCGCCGCTCAGAGAGCGCATCGAGCCCATCATCAGCCGAGTCGGCGGAATTCAGAGGGTGGAGGGCCAGCGCCGGGATTAGGCATCATGTTCTTTTTTATCGCTGCTGCAGGTTCACAACCAAGACAATTGCTATCTCTAGTTATAACCACAGCAACAATTTGATGTAACATAACTCTGCAGCACTTTTTAGTATCATGCATGTTATTTCCCTGTTCGATTTTTCCTTGTATGTCCACCCTACGCAACTAGGTAGGCTTGCTGGCGCGTAAACCCAGAGCAACATCGTGGGGACGGATCCCCATTGGCCTACTGAGTGTGCTTGCTGCCGGGCAAACCACCTTACTGCCCTTAGCGCGGTCGCCCGAACTATCGAGTTTGACTCGACTCAGAGTCAGGAGCGTTGCCAGGTGCGGAAGGCTACCCCACCACTCTTGACGCGGCAGCTTTGAGCTGTTGAGCAGACTTGAAACAAAACAAAGGCGTTGCCAATGACGGGGGGGGGCTTTGTTTCCCATACATAGGCCAGATCTTCGAGGATGATAACCTTAAGTGTAAGAGGAAATAATCCAAGGCTCTGGATGACTTAGCTTTTCTGTCGCTGAGACGGCGTCGCTCCTCCAGCCGCCTTCTTCTCAGAAACCGAAAGCGATGAAGAACCGCTAGGCTAACTACCAGACCAGATTCTCACAATTGCGCCCCCTACCTAGCGCGCCAAAGGGTGTCGATGTGGAACGACACCTATGGGATCATGAGGATCCCTACTACGGTTGCCTGGGCGCAGGGTTGCGAGGAGAGCAGGGCTAGTAGACAGCACAAGGGTCGTTTACCCAGGTTCGGGCCGCAAGGATGCGTAAAACCCTAGTCCTGCTTTGGTGGGTGTATTTCTGAGAGTTCTTGAGCTCTCGAACTAGCTATGGTCAGCGTGTGGTTCCAAAGAGCCGAATCCCTCTCCTTGTCACCTCGGGCCTACTTTTATAGGAAAAAGGGGTTGCCACAATGGCACACAGGAGGTGGAAAGGTCTATAGTGGCATGAGGTTATCTCTCGTACTACAGGACAAGGTGCATTTAATGCACCGCTTAGGTGTCCTCTCGCTTTATCGGGGACGGGGGCGAGGCCCGTCCCATCCGTCGCCGCTCCTCCTCGCTTCGACACGCGCCTCGGCTAGGGATGCATGTGGTGCCATGTAGGCAGGCAGGCAGCTGAGTTGGCGCGGTGGTGGAGCCTTCACGAAGATCTGCATGCCGCCATGCAGGCGCTTGATGAGTTGGCCTGGGAGCTGCATGTTGCCACACAGGTGCCCGCCCAGCTGGTTGGGCTGGCAGCTGCATGTGAACGATAGTGGGAGCCTGGTCAACGTGGGCTGGGCGGCGGCCTTGCCGGTGTCTTTGGCGAGGGCCTTGCCGGGTGGCCCGGCAAGGGTCTTACCGTGGTGTGTTGTCGTCCCAGGCAAGGATATTGTCGGGGGTCTAGTGTCCTTCCTTGGCGAGGATCTTGCCGTGAATCGTTTTTTTCTAATCTCATCTTGAATATGTCTTCACAAAGATCCACGTGCCACCATAGGGGTGCCTTCCCGAGCCCTGGCCCCACGCTGATGATGGCACTGGGGGCCGTGGGCTCAAGGGTGGCTCGCTCTGTTGGTGCGTGGCGAGCTGTCCCGGCAAGAGTCTTGTTGGGGCCGCTGATGCCACCCGGCAAGGGTCTTGCCGGGGGAACTTGCTTCGTCCATCTGCTCTTTGTGGTCTTGGCCTTGGCGTTGCTTTGGTTGTCTTGGGCTTCATTCTTACCTTGGCTCATCTCCCTTGTTCTGCTTGGTGTGGCCGCGGGCACGGCTCTGACTGCCCGTGCATAGGAAAAGGGGTACAAAGATGCGCCCCTATTTTTGTACACCGACACCTTTCTTCTTTGCAATGGACACATACCAGAGATAGAGCCACGTCGGCACCACATCGGGCAAAGGAATTTTTCCACGCCTGCACTCGATCAGGGATTTCATTGAGTCGAGTCATCAGAGACTCGAGGTCATTTTGGAACGACACTTTTGGCCAAAGTTCTGTGTCGATCCATGATCGCCACTTTTAGTCGTGCAAGATACTCCGCAATGCCGGCGAGGCGGGATTCCAGTCGCAGCTTCATCTTTGATGGGGGAGATAATGGGGTCCAGGCTCGCCTCAATCCGCCCAGCCTCATCCTCAAAGTTTTGACAGAATTCTGCACACACACAAGAAAGGAATGAGTCGGCAGTCACAGGATGAGTCGCAGTCACATGATGAGTCAGTAGTTACAAATCAGTTGAACAAGAGAAAGTACCTTCAAGCATAAGGAACATCTTCTTGGCGAGTCCTCCCAGATAAGCCTCTAGTTCGTTTCTCTTCTGGGTGAGGTCTCCTACCTTGTCAGTCAGGTCCACCTTGTCCTTCTTCAGTTGCACGACCTCTTTGTTGGCTTCATTAATGGCGGTCTTCAGCTTGGCATTTTCCTCTTCCAACTTGCCGACTGAAGCCAGCTTCTTGTCAGCAAGTTTGGCTTTCTCTCGTGCTGTCTTCTGCGCCGCTGCAAGGTCGAGGTCCTTCTGCTCCAAGGCCTGCTTCATTTTTTCTAAAGAAATAACATTCTTCAGACGAGCATGGAATTGTCTGTTGTCACTATGCACATCTGTTCGAGTAAAGCCACTCGGTTCAAAAAATGAAAGGAAAAGATGACAAGGCAAATAGTCGACAAGTTATTACCTCCCATGGTAGCTGCTTCATCCTGGGCCTTCAGCAAGTTCTCCTTGGCCAGTTCCAGGTCGAGATTGAGCTGGATCTATTTCCTCTCTAAGTCAGCAAACTGAACCCCGACTTCTCAGGATTTCTGCAATCAATGAATAAGATACGTCAGTTGACAGGAACAAAAGATCATTACTTCCGAGCGAAAAGATACAAGTTCAAGTCATTACAACAAAAAAAGTTCTAGGACTACTGCCGAATGAAACATTCAATAGTAGTCTCGGGGACAGCACCCAGTGGGTGCACTTGGCGTGCCCCAGTGGCACTTGGCGTGCCCCCACTGGTTCGACTTTCCACTCGACATGGTCCGCCCAGTCGAAAGAAAAAAAAGAAAAAAGTGGGAGACAACAATTATTCTCAGACCATCGCCGACTGCCCACAGTCGACCGCGGTCTCGGGGACTACACCCACTGGGTGCACTTGGCGTGCCCCCACTCTTCCGGATACCACTTGGTACGACCTATTTGGACCGAGTGGAAGATTACAAACAGACATTCGACAAAGACCCCCATCGAATCAAACATTCAACGACGGTCTCGGGCACTACACCTAGTGGGTGCACTCTGCATGCCCCCACTGATCCAAGGATACACTAGACACGATCTAGTCGACTCAAGTGGAAGAACTATTCAGCAAAAGTTAAAGCACCCAGTGGGTGAACAGATGCAAGGTGCAGACTCATGATAGATGCACATTGAAAGGTTTGAAAACGTTCATCCACGGACATCTGACAAATAATAAAGGAGCAGTTTTCAAGTACCATATCCTAACAGAGCAAGGGTCAAGCTAAAGATCAGTCGGAAATCAACTAACCTAGACATTGGTCTGGAGAGCTGAGCTGGCATCATAAGCAGCTTGGCTGGCCTCGTGCACCACCTTCATCTGCTCCATCATAAGGCCTGCTTGGCGTATAGCTTACTTAGAAACGCTTATCTCGTCCTCTAGGACATGATGGGTAACAAAGAGCGGAGCTGGTGGAATAGTCGATTGAGCCAGAGGATCTGAAGCATGGAGTTGCACAGACAGATCAGGGACTTGAGCGGTCGACGCCGAAGGAGGATCAACAAAAGAAACAGAAGCCCGAATTGGATCTCCCGATTGCTAGATCACCGGTTCTAGCGTTGGTGTCGACTGACATACCTTGCTGGCAGACGCCCTCCTACTCGAAGTCTTGCCCTTTCTTCCCGTGGCCTTCTGAGGCACATCTTCTTCATCGTCTGGAAGATCAATGACATTCGGTGGTGTTGTAAAGGACTCGACTGCAAGAGTTTAGTCGACCGACAATACAAATTGACGAAATGAGAGTAAAATAATGGAGTTGTACCTGCTTTGGAAGTGGACGCGTCCTCAGTCTCCTCATCATCTTGGTCCTTGTAAATGTCCATGGAGGTCCCGGAAGTGGCAACGCTAAAAGTTTCAGAACTCACTCGGTTAAGCGACAGAATGAGTCGACAAAAACGTAGCAGTTTCCAAACAACGCAAGAGAGAAAGAAAGAAAAATACTTACGCAGAAGTGACGGGAGCATCCACTTTGATCTTGGGCAAGGCCTTCCGAGACTTCGAAGGGGCGGTCTTGAGCTGCTTGGCGGCCTTTTTAGTCGGCTCCGGAGACGAAGTCCGAGTGTGTTTTTGCACTTGTGCACTAGGAGGTGCTGCCTTGCCACGCCCGCCCGCAGGGTCTTGAGACTGCTTGGATCGACGCTCTGAGCGAGGTGGTGATTCGACTTCTTCACTGCCACCCAAGTCGTCACTATCATCTTCATGGTCGTCGAGGGATTGCTAGTCGCCGCTCTCGTTGAAGGAAATATGCCCTAGAGGTAATAATAAAGTTGTTATTTATATTTCCTTATATCATGATAAATGTTTATTATTCATGCTAGAATTGTATTAACCGGAAACTTAGTACATGTGTGAATACATAGACAAACAGAGTGTCCCTAGTTGTAACGCCCTCGATGCGGCTATATCTCCCACGTGTCGAAGCACGACTTAGAGGCATAACTGCATTGAAAGCAATGTCCATGTGTTGGTTGTTTACTATGTTGTGTGCTTCTTTCCGGTGTTTGCTTCTTCGGGTTGGTTCCGGTTAGTTCACGTTTGTGAGGACCCGTTCGTCTACATCCGTTTGTCTTCTTCATGGACTCATTCTTCTTCCTTGCGGGATCTCAGGCAAGATGACCATACCCTCGAAATCACTTCTATCTTTGCTTGCTAGTTGCTCGCTCTTTTGCTATGCCTATGCTGTGATACCTACCACTTGCTTATCATGCCTCCCATATTGTTTAAACCAAGCCTCTAACCCACCTTGTCCTTCCAAACCGTTGTTTGGCTATGTTACCGCTTTGCTCAGCCCCTCTTATAGCGTTGTTAGTTGCAGGTGAAGATTGAAGTTTGTTCCTTGTTGGAACATGGAGATGTTGTTCCTTGTTGGAACATGTTTACTTGTTGGGATATCACACTATATCTTATTTAATTAATGTATCTATATACTTGGTAAAGGGTGGAAGGCTCGGCCTTATGCCTGGTGTTTTGTTCCACTCTTTCCGCCCTAGTTTCCGTCATATCGGTGTTATGTTCCCGGATTTTGCGTTCCTTACGCGGTTGGGATATAATGGGAACCCCTTGACAGTTCGCTTTGAATAAAACTACTCCAGCAAGGCCCAACCTTGGTTTTACCATTCGCCACCTAGCCTTTTTCCCTTGGGAGTCGCGCATCCCGAGGGTCATCTTTATTTTAACCCCCCCAGGCCAGTGCTTGTCTAAGTGTTGGTCCAAACTAGAGCCACTTGCGGCGCCACCTCAGGGAAACTTGAGGGCTGGTTTTAGCTGTACGTAGTGTTCATCCAGTGTTGCCCTGAGAACGAGATATGTGCAGCTCCTATCAGGATGTCGGCGCATCGGGCGGTCTTGCTGGATTTGTTTTGCCATTGTCGAGGATGTCTTGAAGAACCGGGATACCGAGTCTGATCAGAATGTCTCGGGAGGAGGTCTATTCCTTCATTGACCGTGAGAGCTTGTCATGGGCTAAGTTGGGACTCCCCTGCAGGGATTGAACTTTCGAAAGCCATGCCCGCGGTTATGGGCAGATGGGAATTTGTTAACGTCCGGTTGTAGAAAACCTGAAGTTGATCTTAATTAAAATACATCAACCGCGTGTGTAACCGTGATGGTCTCTTTCCGGCGGGGTTTGGGAAGTGAACACGGTGTTGGAGTTATGCTTGACGTAGGTTGTTTTAGGATCACTTCTTGATCATACTTTTATCAACTGTGCCTTGCCTTCTCTTCTCGCTCTCATTTGCGTATGTTAGCCACCTTATATGCTAGTCGCTTGCTGCAGCTCCACCTCATACCTTTACCTTACCCATAAGCTTAAATAGTCTTGATCGCGAGGGTGTGAGATTGCTGAGTCCCCGTGGCTCACAGATACTTCCAAAACCAGCTTGCAGGTGCCGATGATGCCATTCTAGGTGACGCAACCAAGCTCGGGAGGAGCTCGATGAAGATCTTGTCCTTTGTGTCGTTTCGTTCTAGTTAATCAGTAGTGGAGCCCAGTTGGGGTCGACCGGGGACCTTTGTCGCATTTGGGGTTCTTCTTTTATTTTGGTTCCGTAGTCGGACCTTGATTGTATTTGGTTGATGTAATGCTTTATTCATGTAACTGTGTGAACTGCCGATTGTAAGCCAATTATGTATCTCTTTTCCCTTATGTATTACATGGGTTATGTGAAGATTACCTCACTTGCGACATTGCTTTCAATGCGGTTATGCCTCTAAGTCGTGCTTCGACACGTAGGAGATATAGCCGCATCGAGGGCGTTACACTAGTATGCCTTTACTTGACTAGCTCGTTAATCAAAGATGGTTAAGTTTCCTAGCCATGGACATATGTTGTCATTTGATGAAGAGGATCACATCATTAGAGAATGATGTGATGGACAAGACCCATCTGTTAGCTTAGCACTACGATTGTTTAGTTTGTTGCTATTGCTTTCTTCATGACTTATACATGTTCCTATGACTATGAGATTATGCAACTCCCGAATACTAGAGGAACACTTAGTGTGCTATCAAACGTCACAACGTAACTGGGTGATTATAAAGATGCTCTACAGGTGTCTCCGATGGTGTTTGTTGAGTTGGCATAGATCGAGATTAGGATTTGTCACTCTGATTATCGGAGAGGTATCTCTGGGCCCTCTCGGTAATGCTCATCACTATAAGCCTTGCAAGCAATGTGACTAAAGAGTTAGTTACGGGATGATGCATTACGGAATGAGTAAAGAGACTTGCCGGTAATGAGATCGAACTAGGTATTGAGATACCGACGATCGAATCTCGGGCAAGTAACATACCGATGACAAAGGGAACAACGTGTTGTTATGCAGTTTGACCGACAAAAATCTTCGTAGAATATGTAGGAACCAATATGAGCATCCAGGTTCCGCTATTGGTTATTGAACGGAAGTGAGTCTCGATCATGTCTACATAGTTCTCGAACCCGTAGGGTCCACACACTTAACGTTCGATGATGATCGGTTATTATGAGTTTATGTGTTTTGATGTACCAAAGGTAGTTCAGAGTCCTGGATGTGATCATAGACATGACGAGGAGTCTCTAAATGGTCGAGACATAAAGATTGATATATTCGAAGGCTATGTTTGCACACCGGAATGGTTCCGGATGAGCTCGGGCATTTACCGGAGTACCGGGAGGTTATCGGAACCCCCTAGGGGCTTAATGGGCCTACATGGGCTTTAGTGGAAGAGAGAGGATAAGGCCAAGAGGAGGGGCGCGCCCCCCAAGCCCAATCCTAACTGGGAGGGGGGCCGGCCCCCCTTTCCTTCCTCCCCTCTCTCCCTTCCTCCCCCCTACTAGTACGACTAGGAAAGGGGGGAACCTACTCCTAGTAGGATTAGGATCCCCCCTTGGGAGCGCGCCCAAAGTAGCCGGCCGACCCCCTCCTCCACCCCTTTATATACGGGGGAGGGGGGCACCCCATAGACACACAAGTTGATTGTTTAGCCGTGTGTGGTGCCCCCCTCCGCAGAATTCCACCTCGGTCATATTGTTGTAGTGCTTAGGCCAAGCCCTGTGTCGATAATTTCATCATCACCATCGTCACGCCGTTGTGCTGACGAAACTCTCCCTCGACCTCAGCTGGATCAAGAGTATGAGGGACGTCACCGAGATGAACGTGGGCAGATCACGGAGGTGCCGTGCGTTCGGTACTTGATCGGTTGGATCGCGAAGACGTTCGACTATATCAACCGTGTTTCATAATGCTTTCGCTTTTGGTCTATGAGGGTACGTAGACATACTCTCCCTCTCTCGTTGCTATGCATCTCCTAGATAGATCTTGTGTGATCGTAGGAATTTTTTTGAAACACTACGTTCCCCAACAGCGGCATCCGAGCCAGGTCTATGTGTAGATGTTATATGCATGAGTAGAACACAATGAGTTGTGGGCGATAATAGTCATACTGCTTACCAGCATGTCATACTTTGATTCAGCGGTATTGTTGGATGAAGTGGCCCAGATCGACATTACATGGCCGCGTTCATGAGACTAGTTCTACCGCCGTGCTTTGCACACAGGTGGCTAGTGGGTGTCTCTTTCTCCAACTTTAGTTGAATCGAGTGTGACTATGCCCGGTCCTTGTTGAAGGTTAAAATAGCACACTTGACGAAAAATCATTGTGGTTTTGATGTGTAGGCAAGAACGGTTCTTGCTAGAAGCTCGTAGCAGCCATGTAAAACTTGCAACAACAAAGTAGAGGACCATGTGATGACACATTGATAAAGATCAAGATGATGGAGATCCTGGTGTCATGCCGGTGACAATGGAGATCATGACGGTACTTTGGATATGGAGATCAAAGGCACAAGATGATGATGGCCATATCATGTCACATATTCTGATTGCATGTGATGTTTATCTTTTATGCATCCTATTTTGCTTAGTACGATGGTAGCATTATGAGATGATCCCTTACTAAAATTTCAAGGTATAACTGTTCTCCCTGAGTATGCACCGTTGCGAAAGTTCGTCGTGCAGAGACACCACATGATGATTCGGTGTGATAAGCTCTTCGTTCACATACAACGAGTGCAAGCCAGTTTTGCACACGCAGAATACTCGGGTTAAACTTGACGAGCCTAGCATATGTAGATATGGCCTGGGAACACTAAGACCGAAAGGTCGAGCGTGAATCATATAGTAGATATGATCAACATAGTGATGTTCACCATTGAAAGCTACTCCATCTCAAGTGATGATCGGACATGGTTTAGTTGATATGTTTCACGTGATCTCATAGATGATTAGAGGGATGTCTATCTAAGTGGGAGTTCTTAAGTAATATGATTAATTGAACTTAAATTTATCATGAACTTAGTCCTGATAGTATTTGCATATCTATGTTGTAGATCAATTGCTCGTGTATAGCTTCCCTGTTTTATTTATGATATGTTCCTAGAGAAAACTATGTTGAAAGATGTTAGTAGCAATGATGCGGATTAGCTCCGTGTTCTGAGGATTATCCTCATTGCTGCACAGAAGAATTATGTCCTTGATGCACCGCTAGGTGATGGACCTATTGCAGGAGCATATGCAGACGTTATGAACTTTTGGCAAGCTCGGTATGATGACTACTTGATAGTTTAGTGCGCCATGCTTTACGGCTTAGAACCAGGAATTCAAAAACGTTTTGAACGCCATGGAGCATATAAGATGTTCCAGGAGCTGAAATTGGTATTTTAGACTCATGCCCGAGTCGAGAGGTATGTGACCTCTGGCAAGTACTTTTCCTACAAGATGGAGGAGAATAGCTCAACCAGTGAGCATGTGCTCAGAATGTCTGAGTACTAAAATCACTTGAATCAAGTGGGAGTTAATCTTCCAGATAAGATAAGTGATTGGCAGAGTTCTCTAGTGACTATCGCTAAGTTACTGGAACTTTGTGATGAACTATAATATGTAAGGGATGACGAAAATGATTCCCGAGCTCTTCGTGATGCTGAAATCAGCGAAGGTAGAAATCAAGAAAAGCATCAAGTATTGATGGTTGACAAGACCACTAGTTTCAAGTAAAAGGGCAAGGGAAATAAAGGGAACTTCAAGAAGAATGGCAAGCAAGTTGCCACTCCCATGAAGAATCCCAAAGCTAGACCCAAGCCTGAAACTGAGTGCTTCTACTGCAAAGGAAATGGTCACTCGAAGTGGAACTGCCCTAGATACTTGGCGGATAAGAAGGATGGCAAAGCGAACAAAGATATATTTGATATACATGTTATTGATGTGTACTTTACTAGTGTTTATAGCAACCCCTTAGTATTTGATACTGGTTCAGTTGCTAAGAGTAGTAAATTAAAATGGGAGTTGCAAAATAAACAGAGACTAGTTAAGGGCGAGGTGATGATGTCAGTTGGAAGAGATTCCAAGGTTGATAAGATCACCATCGCACACTCCCTTTACCTTCGGGATTAGTGTCGAACCTAAAATAAATGTTATTTGGTGTTTGCATTGAGCATAAATATGATTGGGTCATGTTTATTGCAATACGGTTATTCATTTAAGTCAAAGAATAATTGTTGTTATATTTACATGAATAAAACCATCTATGGTCATACACTCAATATAAATGGTTTATTAAATCTCGATCGTAGTGATACACATATTCATAATATTGAAGCCAAAAGATGCAAAGTTAATAATGATAGGGCAACTTATATGTGGCACTGCCGTTTAGGTCATATTGGTGTAAAGCGCATGAAGAAACTCCATGCTGATGGACTTTTGGAATCACTTGATGCTTGCGAAC
Source organism: Triticum aestivum (assembly GCF_018294505.1). Taxonomy (NCBI): domain Eukaryota; kingdom Viridiplantae; phylum Streptophyta; class Magnoliopsida; order Poales; family Poaceae; genus Triticum; species Triticum aestivum. The sequence continues at coordinate 48,448,779 of NC_057803.1, forward strand.
CATGCCTCATGGGCAAGATGACTAAGACTCCGTTCTTCGGAACAATGGAGCAAGCAACAGACTTGTTGGAAATAATACATACTGATGTGTGCGGTCCAATGAGTGTTGAGGCTCGCGGCGAGTATCGTTATTTTCTAACCTTCACAGATGATTTGAGCAGATATGGGTATATCTACTTGATGAAACATAAGGTTGAAACATTTGAAAAGTTCAAAGAATTTCAGAGTGAAGTGGAAAATCATCGTAACAGTGAAATAAAGTTTCTACGATCTAATCGCGGAAACAAATATTTGAGTTATGAGTTTGGTCTTCATTTGAAACAATGTGGAATAGTTTCACAACTCACGCCACCTGGAACACCACAATGTAATGGTGTGTCCGAACGTCATAACCGTACTTTATTAGATATGGTGCAATCTATGATGTCTCTTACCAAATTAGCACTATCGTTTTGGGGTTATGCATTAGAGACAGCTGCATTCACGTTAAATAGGGCACCATCTAAAAATCTGTTGAGATGACACCATATGAACTATGGTTTAGCAAGAAACCTAAGCTGTCGTTTTTTAAATTTGGGGTTGCAATGCTTATGTGAAAAAGTTTTAGCCTGATAAGCTCAAACCCAAATCGGAGAAGTGCGTCTTGATAGGATACCCAAAAGAAACTGTTGGGTACACCTTCTATCACAGATCCAAAGGCAAGATCTTTGTTGCTAAGAGTGGATCCTTTCTAGAGAAGGAGTTTCTCTCGAAAGAAGTGAGTGGGAGGAAAGTAGAACTTGATGAGGTAATTGTACCTTCTCCCGAATTGGAAAGTAGTTCATCATAGAAATCAGTTCCAGTGATGCCTACACCAATTAGTGAGGAAGTTAATGATGATGATCATGAAACTTCGAATCAAGTTACTACCAAACCTCGTAGGTCAACCAAAGTATGTTCTGCACTAGAGTGGTACGTTAATCCTGTTCTGGAGGTCATGTTGCTAGACCATGATGAACCTACAAACTATGATGAAGCGATGATGAGCCCAGTTTTCGCAAAATGGCCTAAGGCCATGAAATCTGAGATGGGATCCATGTATGAGAACAATGTATGGACTTTGATTGACTTGCCCGATGATTGGTGAGTGACGGTGTCCTCGACTAGAGGGTAATCACCACGTCGTCACCGATCCGCTAGATTGGGCCGAGGACCCCCATGGTCGTATACTCATGGGCCAGTTCGAACAGCTGCCGCATACATGGAAGATTCCACAAGACTTGGTGCTCAAGACAAGGACTCCTCCCGACCGGCGTATTCGGCTAGGACTCTTGTTATCCTAGGCCTCTCATGCATTATATAAACCGAGGCGAGGCTAGTCGATAGATCATATACAACATTCATACCATAGGCTAGCTTCTAGGGTTTTAGCCTCTACGATCTCGTGGTAGATCAACTCTTATAATACTCATATCATCAATATCAATCAAGCAGGACATAGGGTATTACCTTCGTCAAGAGGGCCCGAACCTGGAAAAACATCGTGTTCCCTGCCTCCTGTTACTATCGATCCTAGACGCACAGTTCGGGACCCCCTATCCGAGATCCGCCAGTTTTGACACCGACATTGATGCTTTCATTGAGAGTTCCGTTGTGTGATCGGCAAAAGGATCAATGCCTCGCCCGCAGGTCAACTGCGACGCCGGCATCTTCGTCGCCGGCTTGACTGGTCACCTTGGCTCGACCGAGGACCGTGCTCCATCTCCGATCATCATGTTCGGACGGGGGCCTTTTTCAACATCAACTCCGATCTCTATCATGATCATAGAGGAGTCATCCATGGAGCTCGAGGGCTCAACGTCAACATTGTCCTCGGGTGGCTGTGCTGTTTTTATGGACAGCGAATTTGTATTCACCGTCACCACCTCCTCGAGCGACGGTTTGACGATAGCTTCAGCGGAATAGTGCGGAATTATTTCTACAATAGCCATGTAAAATTTCATCGAGTTCTGATGGAGGAATCTCCGACAATCTACGATATACCGGAGCCCTGTCAAATTTGGACGGGAATCTGGACGAGTTTAGGGCGTGGTCTCCAGAGCCCAGATCGGAGGTACTTTGGAAGATCCAACCATTCATCTACTGCGGAATTCCCATATCTAGCACCCCTCCAAATTTCAGCTCGATCCGATGGTTCAAACTCCGGGAACCTTCCGATGAGTGGACCAATTTTCGGATCTGTTTTCTGCGCGAATACTGATCCGACCCGAATTCATGGTTCCTTATGAATGTGATATTGGACAACCTTTTTAGAGGAATTCTCTTCCAGGGTATTGTGCGTTGTTTTTAAACACGTGCCCGTAAATTTTTAAGCCTCCCCTGAGGTCATCTTCATCATCATGCTGTTGTCAAACCAGTCTGGCAATATTGCTCCAAGGCTGCCGACCTGCGCTAGACACGTCATCACTTTGTTGAGACAAGCTCAACTTCTTCGGATCATCATCTCGGCAAGCCGAAGAAGAGTCCGGCATCGCGAAGGATAAATCATCACCAACATCGCCGCCCCACAGACTACACGGAGCGGGCATACCGGCATCGCCGCACGGTCACTTCATCAAGCCAGCATCAACCACGTCATGACCTGCATCGGCAGGGCCGCACTATTGCTTCTTCAAGCTGGTGTCCATCACGCCGACCTACTTCGGCTCATCGGTTGACATCGAGGCTTCAACATCTCGGCTGGACCGGGGGCTTCGCCATCTCCTCATCAACCTACTCCGGAGACTTCGGCATCACTAGCCGACCAGCTCCGTCACGTTAGCTGGACCGAGGGCTTTGCCTCGGTGAGCCAACCTTTGCCAGCATCGCCATACCGTCGCTTTATCGCCCATCAGGCAATGGGTGTGCGGATCGAGTCCCAATTTTCGGAATCACCTTTCTTCGGATTGCTACAATAAATAAACCAGGTGCTATTAATCCTAGTATTTTTTGCTTGTTTGGGTTTATTTTTCCCAAGGAATTATTACTCTGGTTTGTCCATCATCTGTACACAGGTCTATCAAATGATGGCCGCATTAACGACGGTCGCGTGGTGGTTCAGTCAGTTTCCGTACATAGTCCGGCGAACGCCGCATTCGAAACTCGGACTGACCTGTGAATTCAGGCTTTGCCACGCCTTTACCGCATCACGCCGACGCCCTGCATCGACATTGACTTCGGCGCCAGGCCATATTTCTTTTATTATTCACTTTGCATAAATTATTTATTATGCAATGATTTTTTTAATTATTATTACTATTATATCCGGTTTGCACTATTTTTTGTGCACAGGAAAATGATCCGGGGACTTCGGCATCACTCTACCGGTCTGCATTGACCGTGCTATGTCACCACTTCGGCGTGTCGAGCCCTCTGCTCCGCCACCTCAGGACCGGCTTGGGGGATGGAACCTTGTCCCGCATCAAGATCGGACCGCGTCATCAATGCTGAACACATTAACCAGCTAAGTCGCTTTCATGCTCAAAGTTTTAATTTTTAACTTGTGTTCGGTTCGACCAAGCATTATACTTTTTTGGAAAAAATTGCTTGTAAAAAAATTTCCTTGTCCAAACTTTGTTTGTGACACACATATTCAAATACCCCGTTTATTTGGGGGCTTCCTTTATGAAGCTTTTACTCTTGCATATGATTATACTTGTACGCTTTGTTCCTTGTTCGTGTATTACGCCACAATATGCACCATATTGACTTAAGCGATTTGCAAGCTGGGTTGCGTGGCTCCTATGCTTACCCCTACGTTCCCAATTGTTTGGCTAGGGAGTAAAGGGAGCACCTCTGCGATTGTCATGACTGGGTCCTCCGAGCTCTGACCTCAGACTGGGTGAAGCCAAAAGCTAGCGCTCTTATTGTTTTCAAACTTGGTCGGCACACAACGGAACTCATGAGTACAAAAAATCTATTGCACAAGTCTCATGGTAATAATGAGCACCGAAGAAAGGTATCAGTGGGGGTACTATTTTCTTTGAAGATGCTTCTTACACTTCGTTAGTAATATAGCATAAGTTCCCTGAGTGCGCTTTGTATGTTACAGCCTTATGGCCTGATTGCCTGGTCATCGGAAACACCATCGATACTCTCGACAGGCGGAGTACATGACACTTTTCGACCCTTGGCCGAAGAGGGAGAAGTCGACGGTCGGTTAAGACGCGTTTAAAGTTCGGGTGAACACAAATATGATATAAGTACTTCGGTACATACCATCATTATACATAAAATTCTTACCCAAGTCACTTGGGGGCTCATAAAATTTATATATGAGATGTAAATGTGTTTTCTTCTTGGTCGTTGTCAAAGCACGACAGAAGCACAATTTTTTCCTTCTCTTCCAATTTTCGGATTGGCACCGAACACTTGATCTTGTTCGGACGTCATGTTTTTACTGACGTTTTTTGGTTTTCCAAGATTTTTGGCACTTTTAAACTATTTGTGTGTTTCCAGCACAAGTCTCACAGTGCAATGCCGGACACCTTTATAGATTCGGCAAAAACATTCTCGGATCTCACTATATATGCATTGGTTTCGAATTGTGTCTTCGGTCAATAGTTGGGTTGCCCGGCTCCTGCGCTTGCCTCCTACGTTCCGCTTTGTGCGGCTAGGTGTGCAAAGGGAGAACCACTGCGATTGTGCTTCCAGCTCACATGGTTAAGCACCTCGGTGGAGAAAGCCGAAAACTGACTGTCACAATAAGCGTAAACTGGTCAGCGATCTGATGACGGTGTTAAATGATGGTCCATTCATAACAATGGCCAAAGTGTTTACGGCTTGACCTCGACTATCGCCGAACACTACAGGGGGCTATTAACTGGCCTCCCAAACTAAATCCTCAATATTTTGCTCTTACATTAGAGCTGAGGTTTCATGATCATGCTTAGCATGACAACCCAAAGAAAGGAACCGATAGCGGGACTATTTTCGTTGGAAGACATTTCTTATGTCAAACAGTAATAGAACATATCTCTCTGTGTACCTTTGTTTATAAAACCATAAGGCCAGATTTCCTTGTTTGTCGTAAATCTTTGCCCTCATAAAGGCTTTATAAAGTAGGACAAACACTCCTCGGCTACTAGCCGAGGAGGTGGAAGCCGATGGTCGGTCAACAAAGTTTTGTACAATGCGGATCTGAGCATTAAGGATGTAAAGTACTTGGATACATAGAGTCATTACACATAATTTGTGATTTTACTATGGATATCGATCCTTAATTCGGCCACCCGTGCCCGTATAAAGCCTCGGGGGCTACTGGGCTTCGGGCTTATTATTTAGAAATATTAAAGGGGCACATCGATCCACTGATCTGGTGTTGCCACCCGACCAGTGTCTCGGGGGCTACTGCATTGCCTGTCCAATGCAGAAAATTTTAAGTGCAATACAGTTTCCGAGGAGATTATGATCCTCAGGTTGGTCGGCCGCACCCAACCTAAGTCTCGAGGACTGAGCACGCCGCTTTTTGTATCCCGAAGTATTCTGCCAAGCTAGGACTTGATCCTCAGGCCGATTTTGCAAATCAACCTGAGTCTCAGCGGCTACTGGGATCAGTGGTCTTACATCATCCTTCAAGTGCATCTCGGGTTTTAAACCGATACACACGTTGAGGGTTACTCGCTATATATCTCGGCAGAGAATAAATTGCACCAATCAAAAATATTGACAAAAAATTGGCCCACAGTCGGGGTGGTGCACCACCTCGGAAGTAGTCCGGCATAAAGCTCGGGGCTAGTGGCTGGCTCCATAGAGGGCATTTCCAGCATTAAGCTCGGCTAAACTCCTTCAACTTTTTTGGACCAAGATGATTTATGACATCTTGGATATAGTCCGGTGTTGGAGCTTGGACACAGTCCGGCGTTGGAGCTCGGATATATTTTGGCGTTGGAGCTCGGAAGCAGTCCAGCATTGGTGCTCGGCTGTAAAAGATACCTTGAATGCAGTCCGGCGTTAGAGCTCGGACGCAAGAGGACACTGCCTCCCGGGAACAACTTCAAACCCGAGGTGTGGCATAAAAATAACAAGGCATAGATAAAGGCCGGAAACTTAAAGGGGCTCCTCGGATACCCGATGTGCAAACTCGTCGAACGCATTTCGGCGATCCTCAAGGTCGAAGATGAGAAGATTTATTGAACCAGTTTTCAAGACCGACAACCGAAGATGAAGAACAGTTTGGAAGAATCGAGGAGCGTCCCTAACTTGAAGACCGGTTCAGGGGGCTACTGACGGTGTCCTGGACTAGGGGGTACTCACCACGTCGTCTCCCGATCTGTTAGATTGGGCCGAGGATCCCCATGGCCGTATACTCATGGGCCAGTTCGGATAGCTGCCGCATACATGGAAGATTCCACAAGACTTGGTGATCAAGACAAGGACTCCTCCCAACCGGTGTATTCGGCTAGGACTCTTGTTATCCTAGGCCTCTGGTGCATTATATAAACCGAGGCCAGGCTAGTCGATAGATCATATACAACAATCATACCATAGGCTAGCTTCTAGGGTTTTAGCCTCTATGATCTCATGGTAGATCAACTCTTGTAATACTCATATCATCAATATCAATCAAGCAGGACGTAGGGTATTACCTCCATCAAGAGGGCCCGAACCTGGGTAAACATCATGTCCCCTGCCTCTTGTTACCATCGATCCTAGACGCACAGTTCGGGACCCCCTACCCGAGATCCGCCGGTTTTGACACCGACAGTGAGCCATTCAGAATAAATGGATCTTCAAGAGGAAGACGGACATTGATAGTAGTGTTACTATCTACAAAGCTCGATGTTGGTGTACAAAAGTAGAGGCTCTCCTTTTGACCCCTTTACTTGTGCACGGGCAGTCAGAGCCATGCGCCGCGGCCACACTTAGCAGGGCAGAAGAGGGAAGCCGAAAAGAAGCCGAAGCACGAGGCAACCAAGGCGGCGCCAAGATCAGAAGCGCAGGAGCGCAAGAGGGCGAGGTGGACTCCCTTGGCAAGGTCCTTGCCGAGGCAGCCCCCCGCAGCCCCAGCAAGAGCCTTGCCGGGGCAACTTGCCCGATGCCAGCGGAGTGAGCCACCCTTGAGCCCACTAGCGCCAACCTAACCAACTGCGTTGGAACCAAGGCTCGGGAGGTGCCTCTGTGGTGGCATGCAATTCTTCATCAAGCTCATAAACATATGAGTTCATATGAGGACCAGAAGACGGCGACCCTCGGCAGGATCCTAACCCAGGAAATTCACAAGACCCCCGACAAGACCCTTGCCGGGGATGACAGCAACGCCACGGCAAAACCCTTGCCGGGCCCCCGGCAAGACCCTTGTCGAGGGCATCAGCAGGGCCACTGACAGGCCCGCACCAGCCAAGACTCCGCCGCCGTTTGCATGCAGTTGCCAGCCCAACCAGCTGGGCAGGCACCTGCGTGGCAACATGTAGCTTCCAGGACAAATCAGCAAGCACCTGCGTGGTGGCATGCAGATCTTCATGAAGGCCCTACCACCGCGCCACCTCAGTTGCCTACCTGCCTACATGGCGCTGCATGCATCGCCAGCCTGGGCGCGTGTCGAAGCGAGGCGAAGCGCCGACGGACGGGACGGGCCTCGTTCCCATCCCTGATAAAGCTAATGGACACCTACATAGCACATTTAATGCGCTTTGTCCGGTAATGTCGTGCGATAAGCTCATGCACTATAGGCCTTTCCACCTCCTGTGTGCCACTATGGCAGCCCCTTTTTCCTATAAAAGGAGGCCCGAGGCGACCACGAGAGGGATTCAGCTTTTTGGAACGGGACAACCACTGTAGCTAGTTCAGAAAGCTCAAGAACACTCAATACATCCACCAAAGCAGGACTAGGGTTTACGCATCCTCGCGGCCTGAACCTGGGTAAACGAACCATGTGCTTGCTCCTAAACCTGCTCTTCTCACGACCCCGCACCCGCCAACCGTAGAAGGGATCCCAGTGATCCCATAGGTGTCGTTCCCACCGACACTCGAATTGTCGCAAAAAGGTTTCTGGCAAGTTCAAGGTGTTGACTATGATGAGATTTTCTCACTCATATCAATGCTTAAAAGTCTGTCCGGATCATGTTAGCAATTGCCACATTTTATGAAATTTGGCATATGGATGTCAAAACTACATTCCTTAATGGATTTCTTAAAGAAGAGTTGTATATGATGCAACAAGAAGGTTTTGTCAATCCTAAAGGTGCTAACAAAGTGTGCAAGCTCCAGCGATCCATCTATGGACTAGTGCAAGCATCTTGGAGTTGGAATATATGCTTTGATAAAGTGATCAAAGCATATGGTTTTATACAGACTTGCGGTGAAGCCTGTATTTACAAGAAAGTGAGTGGGACCACTACAGCCTTTCTGATAAGTATATGTGAATGACATATTGTTGATCGGAAATGATGTAGAATTTTCTGGAAAGCATAAAGGAGTGTTTGAAAGGAGTTTTTAAAAGAAAGATCTTGGTGAAGCTACTTACATATTGAGCATCAAGATCTATAGAGATAGATCAAGACGCTTGATATATTTTTGAATGAGTACATACATTGACAAGATTTTGAAGTAGTTCAAAATGGAATAGTCAAAGAAGGAGTTCTTGCCTTTGTTGCAAGGTGTGAAGTTGAGTAAAGACTCAAAACCCGACCACGGCAGAAAATAGAAAGATAATGAAAGGTCATTCCCTATGCCTCAGCCATAGGTTCTATAAAGTATGCTATGCTGTGTACCAGACCTATTGTGTACCTCACCAAGAGTTTGACAAGAGGGTACAATAGTGATACAAGAGTGGATCACTGGACATCGGTCAAAATTATCCTTAGTGGAATATGGATATGTTTCTCGGTTATGGAGGTGACAAAAAGTTCGTCGTAAAGAGTTACGTCGATGCAAGTTTGGCACCGATCTGGATGACTCTGAGTCACAATCTGGATACATATTGAAAGTGGGAGCGATTAGCTAGAGTAGCTCCGTGCAGAGCATTGTAGACATAGAAAAAATTGCAAAATACATACGGCTCTGAATTTGGCAGACCCATTGACTAAATTTCTCTCACAAGCAAAACATGATCACTCTTTGGGTGTTAATCACATAGTGATGTGAACTAGACTATTGACTGTAGTAAACCCTTTGGGTATTAGTCACATGGTGATGTGAACTAATCACATAAATATGTGAACTATTGGTGTTAAATCACATGACGATGTGAACTAGATTATTGACTCTAGTGCAAGTGGGAGACTGAAGGAAATATGCCCTAGAGGCAATAATAAAGTTGTTATTTATATTTCCTTATGTCATGATAAATGTTTATTATTCATGCTAGAATTGTATTAACCGGAAACTTAGTACATGTGTGAATACATAGACAAACAGAGTGTCCCTAGTATGCCTCTACTTGACTAGCTCGTTAATCAAAGATGGTTAAGTTTCCCAGCCATGGACATGTGTTGTCATTTGATGAATAGGATCACATCATTAGAGAATGATGTGATGGACAAGACCCATCCATTAGCTTAGCACTATGATCGTTTAGTTTATTGCTATTATTTTCTTCATGACTTATACATGTTCCTATAACTATGAGATTATGCAACTCCCGAATATTGGAGGAACACTTGGTGCGCTATCAAACATCACAACGTAACTGGGTGATTATAAAGATGCTCTACAGGTGTCTCCGATGGTGTTTGTTGAGTTGGCATAGATCGAGATTAGGATTTGTCACTCCGATTATCGGAGAGGTATCTCTGGGCCCTCTCGGTAATGCTCATCCCTATAAGCCTTGCAAGCAATGTGACTAAAGAGTTAGTTATGGGATGATGCATTACAGAATGAGTAAAGAGACATGCCGGTAACGAGATCGAACTAGGTATTGAGATACCGATGATCGAATCTCGGGCAAGTAAGATACCGATCACAAAGGGAACAATGTATGTTGTTATGCGGTTTGATCGATAAAGATCTTCGTAGAATATGTAGGAACCAATATGAGCATCCAGGTTCCGCTATTGGTTATTGACCGGAAGTGAGTCTCGGTCATGTCTACATAGTTCTCCAACCCATAGGGTCCGCACGCTTAACGTTCGATGATGATCAGTATTATGATTTTATGTGTTTTGATGTACCGAAGGTAGTTTGGAGTCCCGGATGTGATCACGCACATGACGAGGAGTCTCGAAATGGTCGAGACATAAAGATTGATATATTGGAAGGCTATGTTTGGACACCGGAATGGTTCCGGATGAGTTCGGGCATTTACCGGACCGGGAGGTTACCGGAACCCCTTGGGGGCTTAATGGGCCTACATGGGATTTAGTGGAAGAGAGAGGAGAAGGCCAAGAGGAGGGGCGCCCCCCAAGCCCAATCCGAATTGGGAGGGGGCTGGCCCCCCTTTCCTTCCTCCCCTCTCTCCCTTCCTTTCCCCTCCTAGTAGGACTAGGAAAGGGGGGCCTACTCCTAGTAGGAGTAGCATTCCCCCCTTGGCGGCACGCCCAAGGTGGCCGGCCGACCCCCTCCTCTACCCCTTTATATACGGGGGAGGGGGCACCCCATAGACACACAAGTTGATTGTTTAGCCGTGTGTGGTGCCCCCTCCACAGAATTCCACCTCGGTCATATTGTTGTAGAGCTTAGGCGAAGCCCTGCGTTGGTAACTTCATCATCACCGTCATCACGCCGTCGTGCTAACAAAACTCTCCCTCGGCCTCAGCTAGATCAAGAATACGAGGGACGTCACCGAGCTGAATATGTGCAGATCGCAGAGGTGTCGTGCGTTCGGTACTTGATTGGTTGGATCGCGAAGACGTTTGACTACATCAACTGTGTTTCATAATGCTTGCGCTTTAGGTCTACAAGGGTACATAGACATACCCTCCCCCTCTCATTGCTATGCGTCTCCTATAGATCTTGCATGATCGTAGGAATTTTTTTGAAATATTGCTTTCCCCAACACTCCTCTGTGCTCTCCATTCCCTCCTAGACTTGCTCCCCGTTCGGCATCGAGTACATCTTAGTATAAATCTACAAGGCAAGGAGTCAAACATGCATCAATTAGATTCAAGGACAGTTGCAAGTCAGAATAAAAATACACTCGGTAACAAAGGTCAGACCTTTTCCGGCTCGTTTTCGGCGTCGAGGCAACTCTCCTGGACCCCCTAGGGTTGTCTTTATTTCCAGTGATGCTCCGCAACCGCTGCTCCACCGTCTCCTTGGAGACTTCCTCTGGGTCGACCCGAGCGGTGTCGTTGGAGCCCGAATACATACACATCGGATGGTCGCGAGCTTGAAGGGGCTGGATGCGTCTACTAAGAAACACTTCCAACAAATCCATGCCAGTCACGCCATCATGAACCAGTTGGACTACCCGGTCGACTAGCATGGACACCTCTCCCTTCTCCATTGGACTCACGATAAGCGAAGAGGGTTGGCGGACTCGGTCCATGGTGAAGGGGGGAAGACCGGTCGACTGACCAGGAGTCAGAATGTCTTGGCAGTAGAACCAGGTCGGCTACCACCCTCTAACTGAGTCGGGAAGGGTCATGGCTGGAAAAGTACTCCTACCCCTCATCTGAATCCCTAAACCCTCACACATTTGGATCATGTGTGTCTTTTTGTCATTCGGATTTTCCTTCTTCATAGACTGAGAGCGACATGTAAAGATGTGCTTGAACAAACCCCAATGCGGTCGACAGCCCAAGAAGTTTTGACACAGAGAGATGTAGGTGGCAAGATATGTGATTGTGTTGGGGGAGAAGTGATGAAGTTGAGCACGAAAAAAGTTCAAGAAGCCCCGGAAAAAAGGATGTGGAAGCAGACTGAAACCGTGGTCAACATGAGTGGCAAGAAGGACGCACTCACCCTCCTGTAAGTGCATCTAGTGCCACCCCTAGTTGGTTTTGGAGTATTGATGACAAACTTGGTTGAGGGACTAATGTGTTTGTGAGAATTGCAGGATAACACAGGTAGTAGTCCCATACTGATTTGGTTTACCTACCAGAGATGACCCCTAAAAATGTGTGAAGACATTGAAGATTATGGTGGTCTGTGAAGATATTCACATTGAAGACTATGACATGAGAAGACATCGCATGAAGACTGTGGAGTGCGAAGACATAGTTGTTTCGTAGTTTCCTTTTCTTCTTTGTTGACTCATAGGAACCACCGCACTGTTAAGTGGGGTCCAAGTGAACAAAGTCAGAGTGACTGATGTGATGCTCAACCAAATCCTATGTCTTCGAGCGAATACTATGAGAGCAAATCTTATCCAGAGCTGGATGAGTCAGCTTAACTTGTAGCCCAAGTCAAGTTGCCGCGTGTGTTTGAAATCTAACTGTTGGACACATGTCAGTTCCTTAGTGACCCAGGGTCATTTTGGACAAATCAAGTCAGGTTGCCTCCTCACTATAAATAGCCCACCCCCTACACCATAAATTGGTGGCTGCTTAGAGTTAGTGCATGGATTTTGTCGTTTGAGAGCAATCCACCTCCGAATCATTTGAGAGAGAGATCCTTGCAAGGACAAAGCCCAAAACATCCAGAGCCAAAGAGTGTTAGGCATCACTGAAGTCTTTTTGTCTGCGTGACCTAAAGACTTGTTACACTTGAGGACTGTGAATACTCCAGCTGGTTAGGCATCGCGTTCTAAGTCATTGTGGATCGCCGGTGAACAAAGTCTATGAAGGTTTGGAAGTCTACCTTGAACTGGAACTGGTCTACCAAATCCTTATCTTCATCAAGCTACTGGTTCTATCATTCACTTCCCTTTACTTTACAGTTTGTCTTCGTGAAGTCATTGCATGCCTGTATGATCTGATTGACTTCACTAAGTGAAGACTCTTTACTATTTGGCTTCATACTATCTTCCATCCTGATCCATAATACCTAGTTGCTGATAGTCTTCGTGTTTTCACTTCATTGCTTACTTGACTATGGTTTATCTAGTGCAGTCTACCTTTCGCTGCATATCAATAGGTTCATTTCTATCGTTTGTCTTCAAAGCCCCCGTGTTTTCAAGACTTTCATAAAAATCACTTTCAATTGGTATCAGAGCAAGGTGCTCCCATGTTCTGTGTGATTCGGTTTAACCACCTGGAGTTTTAGCTATGTCGACTGCAGGGATAATCAAAGTCTCCGCTGCGTGCCCTGTCTTCGATGTCACTGATTACCCCTGGAAGAATAAGATGCGCATGCATCTTGAAGCCATTGACGTCGACCTCTGGTATGTCATCAAGAACGTCGTTCTCAAGGTCGGCAAAGGTGTCACTGCTGCTGATGTCAAGAGGTTCATTCAACTGGACTCGACTGCCAAGAACAACATATGTGGTCATCTAACTAAAGGATAGTATGGTCGTGTGAGTGCTCTGGAAACTGCGAAGATATAGCTGGGACTGGCTCTCCAAGGTCAACGAAGGCGTCTCAACCCAGAGAGACTCAAGGACCAGTGTTCTTCGCAACCTTTTCAACTGCTTCAAGAGAAATGACAATGAGAATGTCCAGCTCACATTTGATCGCCTCACTGATATCACAAATGAGCTTCGCGCGCTCGGCGCCACTGAGATCACCAAGCACGAAATCGTCAAGACACTACTGAGATCACTTGATAGCTCATTCGACACCTTGGCCCTGATGATTCAAGAACGCCCTGACTTCAAGACTCTCAATCCGTCTGACATACTTGAGAGGCTCAACACACATGAGTTCCAGCAAGATGAGAAAAGAGACATTTATGGTCCCAACTATGGCCGAACTCACGCTTTGAAGGCAAAAGTTGTTTCCTCATCGGAAGAAGAATCTGACTGCAGTTCTGAGGACCCTGAAGACATTGGTAAGGAACTTGCTATGCTTGTGAAGAAGTTCCAGAGGTTCACCAAGAATAAAGACTTCAGAAAGTCCTCAAGATCCAACTCAAGAAACGATGAAGCTCCCTCCCGTGACTACAAGAAGAGAACATGCCACAAGTGCAAGAAACATGGTCACTACATCTCTGAGTGTCCTCAGTGGGATAATGAGACCAAGAAGAAGAAGAAGAAGAGTAAGGAATATGATTCTGACGACAAGAAGAAGAAGAAATCCTCAAAGTCTTATTCCAAGTCTTCGTCGAGGTCTTCATCACACAGGAAGAGCTCATCCAGCAAGGCTCGTGCGTTTGTAGGCAAGGATATGGATTCAAAGAAGGAGTCTGCATCTGAGGAGGCAAGGTGGAGTCTGAAGAGGAATCCGATTCAGGCGTGGCAAGCCTGGCTCTAGCTTCAGCGTATGTCGTCAAGTCCATCTTCGACACTGAAGACAATGGCTTCGTCACCAACACTGATGCTAATGATGAGGATGACTCTGCTCCTACCTACTGCTTCATGGCACGTGGTGCCAAGGTAAACTCACGCGATGCTTACTTTCAACCTTCAAGTGAAGATGACTCTAAATGTGAATCTAAACCTAGCTACAAAACACTTGCTAAAATTGCAACAGAACAACAAAATGCTATGGAACATATTCAAAAGTTGCTAGACAAAAGCGATGACCTATTGGACATGGAAATTGTCGAATCAGGGGTTCCGGCAAAACCCTCGAGGTTTAAACACTGGGGTGCGTGCGAAGGTTTTCTCCCTATCGATCCACGCCCTAGCTCGCTAAGATCTTGCGGATGAACTCCACGAACTTGCAACGCAAAGACACAAGATTTATACTGGTTTGGGCCACCGTTGTGGTGTAATACCCTACTCCAGTGTGGTGGTGGTAGATTGCCTCTTGGGATGATGATAAACAGTACAAGGGGAAGAACAACCTCCTGAGATTGACGTGTTCTTGTGCTTGGCGAACTTGTGTGGGTGGAGATGCCTCTGAATGAGTTCTCTCTCTTTTCTCTTCCCTCTATTGTCGTGGCTAGTTCTACTTATATAGGCCCTGGTCCTCTCCCCAAATATTGCGGGAAGGGAGCCAACAACGGCCAATTTGGAAGGGGACAGCTAGTACAGCTTATCCTGACAAAAGCACTCTTTGCCTGCAAAAGGCTCTGGTGGTGACGCCGTCTTGGGCTTCATGGTAACCTCCGTCTTGCCATCCTGCTGGTCTTAGTCTCGTTGCACCGATATGGAAACCTTTGCTTGATTCCTCGGTACTCCGCGCCTGTGCTTGCCCCCTTGGCACCAAAGAGGAAGCAAGGACATTGTGCGCGCTGGCGCTCGCCTGGCGCCCGCCTGATCTCCATTGTCATGGCTCACGTCATGAGGACCTCGCGAGGTTTGCCTTGCCTTGATCTCTCCGCCCCTTGTGAGCCTGCCTGGCGAGGCCGCTCCTGAGGAGGTCTTGCGTCGTCCGCCTCGCAAGGCTTGGCCCCTCGCGAGGGTCTTGAATACCTCATCGATGAAGATGGGCCGTATAGACCTACTAGCTCAGCCATGCCGTGGGCCGCAGGCAGGCAAGTCTGGGGACCCTCATTCCCAGAACGCCGACAGTAGCCCCCGGGCCCAAGGTGCGCTCGGGCTTGGCTTCGAGGCGAAGCCAAAGGTCAAGCACAGAGTGCCGCGGGCCCCAAAAGCCTGTGGCCTCGGTTGACATGTGGCGGTTGATTGGACGTGGGCGTCTCCACTTCCCCATGCTGCCTCGTCAACTGCCTGACTTGACAAGTCCCTGCGACATGCAAGGAAAACCATCATTACCTGTGATCGTGGGGGGCACTGGTTGGCCTTCTCCTGCTATAAATGAGGAAGGGGCGGATCCCCCATCCCCCACTTCTTCCCGTTCCGCCTGCTTCTTCCTCCTCTGCTCCACCACCAACTCCAATGGCGTCGTCGAAGAGGTTCTCCGCCGCGGAGAAAGGAAAGGCACCTCGCGAGGGGCCTGGCTCCACGGCGCCCAAGCGGGGATGCATCCGTCCCAGCAAGCACACCACGACTCCCGTCGTGCCCCCCCCCCCCCGCTCCCGGGGTGGTGCCGCTGCGCGTGGTGGGGGTCGCTCCGGTCGCGGCAGCCCCATCGATGAGGTGAGATGTGATGTGGTTGCGCGGCCTCCCAGGCCATGCTTCCACTCGACAGAGGTGCTTCCGGAGTTCATTGTCTGGTCGGAGGATCCGGCCGGTAACTGGCCCGCGCTTCTTCGTCGATGAGTTGCCGGCCTCTGGTCCAGGCGGGCTCTGGCTGCAGGCGGACGGCTGGGCAGCAGGGCCTCCTGGGTCACGGTTGAAGTCTCCGTCGCGGGCAACATAGCTCTAGCCCGCGGTTGGCAGACGTTCGCCCGCGTGCGCGGCCTGGGCTGGTGGTGCACCCTCCATTTTAGGTATGACGGTGATGCGACCCTCTACATGAGGGTGTTTGGGGAAGATGGTCGCAACGCTAAGTGCTGCCCCAAGACGAACGACGGCGAGGAGGTGCTCGGTCTCGGCGATGGCTGCGACAAGGGCGAGCCCGCCGGCCGCGCCTTGTCCAGCTACGGTGGCTCTTCTCTTAGCGAAAGCTCCAGCAGCGGCAGCTACGACCAGCCGTCGCGCTCGCTTCGAAGGTGGTAGCGGGTCGTCTTGTTGTCGTGCCTCCGTGAAGCACGAGGAGGGATCCAGATAAGCTCGAGACGTCGCTAGAGGCCCGCCCCCATGGTTTGCTGCAACACCGCTTTTGTTTTGTTCCTCTTTTCTTTCGTGCATCAAAATGAAACCAGTATGGGCCCGGAGGGGCGTCTATCGAACTGTGATTCCTCAATCATTACGCTATGCTTGTTATTTCCGTGATGTGTCGTTATTTTGTGTGGAGATAACTTAGCCTGGCGCATTTGGGGCAGCCTCTTCTTCACAAGGCACTTGCTTCCTCGTGCCCGTCTTGGCTTAGTGGTTGCTCAGGAACTGCAAAAAATTCGTTAGGAAGCTCACTAGGAGACTTATCGTTCACCCGAGCCTTGACCCAACGCTTGATATCGCGGTATCCGAGGGGCACGGATTAGGAGAGATGTGCCGGCTTGTGGGCTCAAATGAGGGTGCCTCGCGAGAAAGCAAACTGAAGGCAGAGAGAAGGACCAACACAGGAGGAAGAAACCCTCGCGAAGGCGCCTGTCTAGCCCCCTCGTGAGGTATGCAAGAGAGAGAACATAAGCGAACTAGATTCGAAAAAGGAGGCAAAAGGTGACGGAACCAAATCAGCAAGGAACACCAAAAGCAAACTTCGATTAAGAGAAGGCGAGCCAACTACGGAGAGCAAATGAAAATCTGCGTCCGGCACCTAGTCTAGTCTTCAAGTCTTCTCACCAGCGCGGAGCTAAGTGCTGCCACTAGGCGTGGGAGGGAGCCCCCGAGGCCCGAGGGCGGCACTCCTGAGACTCCGGGGCGTGTACAGCCCCACTCATTATTACGTGAGAGTGTCACGGGCGGTGATTCTTCACATGCACCGGGCCTTCTTCACAGGCACTGGGCCTTTCTTCACAGGTACTGGGCCTTGCTTCATGGGTAGAACTTCCGGAGGTGCTGGATGTTCCAGGCGTTCTGGATGGGCACCCCGTCCTGTGTCTCCAGCGCGGCGCCAGACCTGGAGATATGGACGACCCTAAATGGGCCCTCCCACATGTGTGAGAGCTTGTGCAACCCTTCCCTGGAGAGGACCCGCCTCAGGACGAGGTCGCCTGCCTCGAGCGTCATGGAGCGGATGTTGCGACAGTGGTATCGCCGTAGTGCCTGCTGGTACCTTGCCACCCTCAGTGTAGCTTCGCGGCGACGTTCCTCCCCCAGTATGAGGTCCATCCCCCGTGTGGCGTCCTGCTGCGTTTCATCAAATGCCAAGACCCGTGCGGAGCGATGCTTGACCTCGTGAGGGAGGACCGCTTCGGTTCTGTAGACAAGGAAGAACGGGGTCTCGCCCATCGGCTTAGTGGCGCTGGTGCGGAAGGACCACATCACGGACTGGAGCTCGTCGTGCCAGCCCCTGCCGTAGGCCTCGATCTTCTTCTTGAAGGTCATGGTCTTGAGGCCTCTCAGGACCTCCACGTTGGTGCGTTCAGCCTAGCCATTGCTCCTGGGGTGTACCACTGAAGCATAGCAGATCTATGTTCCAATGTTAGCACAGTATGTTTTGAAGAGGTTACTAGTGAATTGCGAGCCGTTGTCGATGATGATGCGGTTGGGGACCCTGAAATGGCTCATGAGGCCCTTGATGAACTTAACCGCGGAACCAGCTGGGATGGTGCAGACGGCTTCCACTTCCGCCCACTTGGTGAACTTGTCGATGGCGACGTAGAGGTAGCGGTAGCCCCCTGGCGCTCAAGGGAATAGGCCCAAGATATCCAGGCCCCAGACCGCGAACGGCCATGTGAGCGGTATAGTCTGGAGGCCCTGAGTTGGCTGATGGATCTGCTTGGCATGGAACTGGCAAGCTTCGCAGGACTTCACCAGCTCAGCTGCCTCGTTGAGCGCCGTGGGCCAGTAGAATCCACTGCGGAACACCTTGCCGACAAGAGTCCATGACGACGAGTGGTGTTCGCAGTCCCCACTGTGTATGTCAATCAGCAACTCCTTCCCCTGGACCCTGGAAATGCAACGCAGCAAAACATCATTTGGTCGCTTCCTGTACAACTCACCGTCCTGGATGCAGTATGTTGTGGCATGTTGGGCCACGCGCTCTGCGTCCTCTTCCTTCTCCGGTAGCGCCCCTTGCCTCAAATATTCCTTGAATTCCTTGGTCCAACATCCCTCTTGGGGCTCGAGCACCAAGAGCAAGCGAGCTCCTGAGGTCGGGCCACAAGCTGGGGCTCCCGTGGCAGGTGGTTGTGGGCGCTCCTCCCGAGGCCGTGCCGTGCTTGAAAGTGGTCGCGTCGCTGAGGGAGTCCTGGATTAGGGGCTGTTCGGATAACCGAACTATACCTTCAAGACGAACTCCTAGACTATGAAGATACAAGATTGAAGACTTTGTCCCATGTCCGGAAGGGACTTTCCTTGGCATGGAAGGCAAGCTTGGCGATACGGATGTTCAGATCTCCTACCATTGTAACCGACTCTATGTAACCCTAACCCTATCCGGTGTCTATATAAACCGGAGGGTTTTAGTCCGTAGGACAACATACACTTCAACAATCATACCATAGGCTAGCTTCTAGGGTTTAGCCTCCCTGATCTCGTGGTAGATCAACTCTTGTAATACCCATACCATCAATATTAATCAAGCAGGACGTAGGGTTTTACCTCCATCAAGAGGGCCCGAACCTGGGTAAAACTTCGTGTCCCCTGCCTCCTGTTACCATCCGGCCTAGACGCATAGTTCGGGACCCCCTACCCGAGATCCGCCGGTTTTGACACCGACATTGGTGCTTTCATTGAGAGTTCCTCTGTGCCGTCGTCGTCAGGCCCGATGGCTCCTACGATCATCAATGGTGATGCGGTCCAGGGTGAGACCTTCCTCCCCGGATAGATCTTCGTCTTTGGTGGCTTTGCATTGCGGGCCGATTCACTTGGCCATCTAGAGCAGATCGAAAGCTACGCCCCTGGCCGTCAGGTCAGATTCGGAAGTTTAAACTACACGGCCGACATCCGCGGGGACTTGATCTTTGACGGATTCGAACCACTGTCGAGCGCGCCGCACTGTCACGACGAGCATGATCTAGCTCTACCGCCAAACAGTGCCCTAGAGGTCGCACCTGCATCGGCTCCGGCCCATGGTTCGGAGCCGACCATGCCGGTCGAGGATGGGCGGTTGGACGCCGCCTCGGGGGCTGCGATCCCAACGGCGGTTGAGCCGAACACCAGCCCCATACTCTGCAAGACTCGTGACTCCATGGAGCCGAATTCTTCTCCAGACTCCGAACCCTCCACGCCCCTGCCGAGCAAATCCGATTGGGCGCCGATCATGGAGTTCACGGTCGCGGACGTCTTTCAGCACTCGCCTTTTGGCGATATCCTGAAATCACTAAAGTCTCTCTGTTTGTCGGGAGAGCCCTGGCCGGACTACGGTCAGCAAGGTTGGGGCACGGACGATGAAGAAATTCAAAACCCACCCACCACCCACTTTGTAGCCATTGTCGACAACTTAACTGACATGCTCGACTTCGACTCCCAAGACATCGACGGTATGGACGCCGATGAAGGAGATGATGAAGAACCAGCGCCTACTAGGCCCTGGAAAGCCACCTCGTCATATGACATATACATGGTGGACACCCCAAAAGAGGGAGAGGGCGATGGAACAGCAGAGGATGACCCCTCCAAGAAACAGCAAAAGCGCCAGCGTCAGTGGCGCCGCTCAAAATCCCGCCAACACAAAAACGGCGATTCCAGCATGGGAGATAATAATACCCCGGAAAGCGCCGAAGAACATCCCCCCGAGCAAGATTTAGCACAGGAGGATGGAGAAACCAGCCCTCATGAGAAAGCGGCCGACAGAGAGGTCGAGGACGATAATTGTATGCCTCCCTCCGAAGACGAGGCAAGCCTCGACGATGATGAATTCGCCGTGCCGGAGGATCCCGTCGAACAAGAGCTTTTTCAACGCAGGCTTATGGCCACGGCAAGAAACCTCAAGAAAAAATAGCAGCAGCTTAAAGCTGATCAAGATCGGCTAGTCGATAGATGGACTGAAGTCCTCACGGCCGAAGAGCATAAACCCGAACGCCCCTCCAAGTGCTACCCGAAGCGCAGGTTGCTACCCCGATTAGAGGAGGAAGCACTAGATGCGGCCGACAGGCCACCTCGTGGCCGCGACAGAGAGGCCTCATGGCCCTCCACCCAAGCCGCACCCCGTACCAAGGCATGGGAATATGCGCGGAACTTGCGAGACATGTTGGAGGACAAGGCAAGGCAAACAAGATCGATCTACGGATCGCGTAGGCACCCCACGGCTCGAGACGATAATCGCCACGCCGGCCACAAATTCGGCAGGGCTGAACACAGTAGACAAAACTCATTGGAGCTACGTCATGATATCGCCCAGTACAGAGGCGCCGCACACCCATTGTGCTTCACAGACGAAATAATGGATCATCAAATCCCCGAGGGTTTCAAACCCGTAAACATCGAATCATATGACGGCTCAACAGATCCCGCGGTATGGATCGAGGATTATCTCCTTCATATCCACATGGCCCGCGGCGATGATTTCCAAGCCATCAAATACCTCCCACTCAAGCTTAAAGGACCAGCCCGGCAGTGGCTTAAAAGCCTGCCAACAGGGTCAATTAGCTGTTGGGAGGACCTGGAAGCCGCATTCCTCGACAATTTCCAGGGCACCTATGTGCGACCCCCAGACGCTGACGACCTAAGCCACGTAATTCAGCAACCAGATGAATCGGCCAGGCAATTCTGGACATGGTTCCTAACAAAGAAAAATCAAATACTCGACTGTCCAGACGCAAAGGCCTTAGCAGCCTTCAAGCATAATATCCGTGATGAGTGGCTTGCCCGGCACCTAGGACAGGAGAAGCCGAAATCTATGGCAGCACTCACGGCACTCATGACCCGCTTTTGCGCGGGAGAGGATAGCTGGCTTGCTCGTAGCAACAATATGACCAAGAACCTTGGTAGTTCGGACATCAGGGACGTTAGTGGCAGGTCACGTCGCAACCAATAGAAGCGCCGCATCAACGGCGACAATGCTAAGGATACGGCAGTTAATGCCGGATTCAGAGGCTCTAAATCCGGTCAGCGGAAAAAATCATTCAAAAGGAACCCTAGGGGCCCGTCCAGCTTGGACCGAATACTCGACCGCTTGTGCCAAATACACGGCACCCCCGAAAAGCCAGCCAATCACACCAACAGGGATTGCTGGGTGTTAAAGCAGGCAGGCAGATTAAGCGCTGACAATGAAGACAAGGGGTTGCATAGCGACGACGACGAGGAGCCCCGGCTGCCGAACAACAATGGACAGAAGGGTTTTCCCCCACAAGTGCGGACGGTGAACATGATATACGCCACCCATGTCCCCAAAAGGGAGCGGAAGCGCGCGTTAAGGGACGTATACGCGGTAGAGCCAGTCGCCCCAAAGTTCAACCCATGGTCCTCCTGCCCGATCACCTTTGATCGAAGAGACCATCCCACTAGCATCTGTCATGGCAGATTCGCCGCATTGGTTCTCGACCCAATTATTGACGGATTTCATCTCACTAGAGTCCTTATGGACGGCGGCAATAGCCTGAACCTGCTTTACCAGGATACAATGCGGAAAATGGGCATAGATCCCTCGAGGATTAAGCCCACCAAAATGACCTTTAAAGGCGTAATACCAGGTGTAGAGGCCAACTGCACAGGCTTAGTTACACTTAAAGTGGTCTTTGGATCTCCGGATAATTTCCGAAGCGAGGAGTTAATCTTCGACATAGTCCCGTTCCGCAGTGGCTACCATGCACTGCTCGGGCGAACCACATTTGCCAAGTTCAATGCGGTCCTGCACTACGCATACCTTAAGCTCAAGATGCCAGGCCCTCGAGGAGTAATTACGGCCAATGGAAACACCGAACGCTCCCTCCGAACGGAGGAGCACACGGCGGCCCTTGCAGCGGAAGTACAAAGCAGCCTCTCCAGGCAGTTCTCCAGTCCGGCCATTAAACGTCCGGACACAGTCAAGCGCGCCCGGAGTAACCTACAACAAGACCGCCTGGCACGTTCCGAGCAGGCGTAGCAATGCGGCCCCAACCCCAACCCCCGCAAAAAGGCTATGACAGTACTTCGCGTACATAACTACGCCCTAGAAAGACCATGGGCATAGGAGGAGGGGCACCATCACGGCGCGCCCAAAACACGGCTTAAACCGCACCAGGGGCTGCCGACCTTTTTTATACTTTTTTCTTACTTCCAGGGCTCTACTCTTCAGAAGGCTTGTTCGGCAGTTCAATTGCCGCACAAACGATGCAAGGACCAGGGAAGCAGACAAGCCATGCCGCATTACGGAAATCCCAGGTGGTCTCTATCACGAGCAGTATACCTGTTTCGCATATTATCCCGCAGCTTGCCCCTGAAGCAAACATGTTAAATAGTCCAACTTTTCGTTTATCGCATCACTTGTATCGTTCTGCTTTGATCGCAGCTATTTTAGTGAACAATGCGTAGCTTTTGTCCATTTTTTGCATTACCCTTTTTTAATATATATATATATATATGTGTGTGTGTGTTCCTTAATGACATGTTGCACCCGTACACTTTGGTACGGCCAAAATACGCCAGGGGCTTCAGTACCCCTCAACATGGTGTGAGAAGTCCGAACACTTTAACAAGTGCGGCACCCCAAACTTATAGCATTATATGCATCGGATCTGACTCATGTCTTGGGTCAATAGTTGGGTTTGCCCGGCTCCTATGTTTTGGTGCCTTACATTCCGCTATATCGGCTAAGGTAGCACTAGGAGAACCACTGTGACTGTGCCCCAGTTGAGCTGGGCCGAGCACCTCAGTGGAGAAAGCTAAAACTGACTATCATGATGAAGCGAGAGCTGGCCGCTGTTCGAGAGGTTTTTTTGAGTCCCTAAAGACTTATGCCGCTTCGGGCGAAGAGCCAGCTCTATCCGGCCAAGGCATGGATAGCGCCCCAAAATCGGTCTTCCGAATACTAGGGGCTTCGCTGAAATTTAAAATTATAGAATTCTATGGCTAAGTGAGAGTGTTCACGCATTATAGTCCGATTGCCTTGTTCGTTGGGCTGAGCGCCTCCCTCGAAGGACCCAAATATGGGGAAAAGAGCGCCCAGGTTTATCCTCGAACACTCCAGCACTAGCGGCATGGGGGCAGAAGCCGACGACTCGCCATCTCTCAGTATTGATAAACAGCCGCATAGAAGGTAATATTTTAAATTCAAGCAGCATTGCTTAGCGCATATGGACAAGTTTTCAGCGCACAGGATAACACGAGCTGGTTTTACTCAAAAAATACATCCTTGGTACATTCATCCGCAACAAGACGGGCACCCTTCAGAACATCCTTATAATAATTCTCGGGCTTGCGATGCTCTTCCTCGGAGGTGGCCCGTCCTTCACAAGCTTCTCTGCATCCAGCTTGCCCCAGTGCACCTTGGCACGGGCAAGGGCCCTACGGGCACCTTCAATGCAGACGGAGCGCTTGATGTCTTCAAGCCTCGGACAAGCCTTGGACAGGCCTCCACCAGCCCGAAATAGCTCCCAGGCGGAGCCTCTCCAGGCCACAGCCGAACTAGGAGGCCTTTCATGGCCTGTTCAGTCGCCTTGTGGAGCTCGACCAGTTGCTTCAGCTGGTCGCTCAGGGGCACGGGGTGTCCGGCCTCAGCTTACTGAGACCAGAACACCTTCTCCGTCGAGCTGCCCTCCTCGGCTCGATAGAATGCGGCGGCATCAGATACACTCCGGGGAAGATCTGCGAACGCTCCTGGAGAGCTCCGGATTCGGGTAAGTAACAGGTAACTCACGTTTATGTGTTTGCTTTGCATAAAGAATGCCTTACCCGCAGCAATCTTCTTCACCTCATCCAACTCCTGGAGGGTCTTTTGGGACTTGGCCTTGGCAGACTTGGCATTTTCTATAGCTGCCGCGAGCTCGGACGCTCGCGTCTTCGAGTCAAGCTCCAAACTCTCATGTTTCTTCATGAGAACCTGGAGCTCTTCCCGCACCTTGCCAACCTCAGCCTCATACCTCTCCCGCTCGGTGCGCTCCATGGCTGCACTCTTCTCGGCCTCGAGCAGTGCTTGCTTAAGGGTCGCCAACTCAGACGTGGCCCTTGCAATAGCCATGTCAATCCTGTCATTTTTTGCAATTGCACCTTTTTTATATACATATCCAAACAGGGTATTTCTTACCTTCCTTCTCCTTGAGCTGCTTCTTGGCATGCCCGAGCTCTTGCTCGGCCTTCTCAAGACTCTGCTTCAGCACGTCCACTTCCGCAGTCAGTGCGGCGGATGCTAGCAGAGAAGCCTGCATACACATATTGACTCCTTTTGTTAGACTCCTGCGAATTCTTTGATCCTCTATTCGGCTTTTCTTCCCGAACGCCCAACAGAGCATCAGGGGCTACTGTCTATGCGGTAACATTATTTGAACATTCTTTACTTACCTCAAAGCCTGTTAAAAGGCTTGTACAAGCTTTAGTCAGTCCGCTTTTGGCGGACTGAACCTTCTGGATCACCGCACTCATAATAGTGCAGTGCCCCTCGTCGATGGAGGCACCTTGGAGCGCCTCCAACATATTGTCCGGCGCCTCCGGTTGGGCGGAGGTCACCGGCACGGTAGGCTTGTTCCTCTTGGAAGGAGGTCGCCTGCCAGACTCTGGAACCCTTGAAGATTCCGGAGCTGTGTCCGGCCTTAAGCCGGACTTGGAGCCCTGGGGGGTTTCATCCCCTTTACTCCTGGAGTCCGGGAGGTCGCCTTGCGGCGCCCCCAGGACCACCTCCTCCCAGCTTGGAACCTGTTGGGACAACACTTCGGTGTTGTCCGCAGGGCGGGGGGATGAAGCCGTCGGAAGCGAGTTCACCTCCGACGGGTCCAGGGAGCCGCTCAACGATGCGTCAAGCTGGTCCTTGGGTGGGCTGCACAAACATATTCGACATAAGGAAAAGCTATGCGAAAAACGAATACTATGAATTACCCCGGTATCCGGGCACTTACAATTTCGCCAGGGGCTTGGCCCTGGGCTGCCACTCCTCTTCGTCGTCGGCGGCGTCGGTGGAGCAGTCTGGAGGAAGGGTTTTCCCCTTCTTGGACCCTCTGGCCTCCTCGGGGAGGGCGGCCTTCCTTTTCTTCTCTCCTCCCGCTGGAGGGGGAGAGGTCTCTTCTTCTTCCTCCTCGTCTTCACGAGAGGAAGGCGCTTCGGGACCGTCGGATGACAAATCCGACACCTCCTAACGCCGGGAACTCTTTCGAGTCCTCGTGGCCCTTTTCTTGGCCTTCTTCTCCGGCACCACATAGGGCGCCGAAACCAGCAGCTTCGCCAAGTGAGCGTCCGCTGGGCCTTCGGGCAGAGGAGCCAGATAGTTGATCTGTCCGGACATCGCCACCCAGTCCTATCAAAGATAAGGGAGCTCAGATCTCGCATAGAGTCAAACCATGAAAAACTGATACCCTGTAAAAGGACAAAAACGGCTTACTGCATGAGCGTGATGCTGAGTACTGAATCCGCGATCCTCGGCGGCGGATGCAGGAGCCTCGGCGCCCTTGAAAAGCACCCTCCAGGCATCTTCATACATCGTGTCGAAGAGCCTGTTTAGAGTTTGATGCTGCACCGGGTCGAACTCCCACAGGTTGAAGGCCCGTCGTTGACACGGGAGGATCAGGCGGACAAGCATAACCTGGACTACATTGACAAGCTTGAGCTTCTTGTCCACCAGGGTTTGGATGCATGTTTGGAGTCCGGTCAGCTCTCCTTTTTTACCCCACGACAGGCCGGTCTCCTTCCAGGAGGTGAGCCACGTAGGGGGTCTGGACCGAAACTCGGGGGCTGCGACCCATTCGGGGTCGCACGGCTCGGTGATGTAAAACCATCCCGATTGCCACCCCTTCAGGGTCTCCACAAAGGAGCCCTCGAGCCACAGGACGTTGGCCATCTTGCCAACCATGGCACCGCCGCACTCCGCCTGGCTGCCGCGCACCACCTTCGGCTTGACGTTGAAGGTCTTTAGCTAAGCCGAAATGAGGGCGGGTGCGGAGGAAAGCCTCGCACACGACGATAAACGCCGAGATGTTGAGGACGAAGTTTGAGGCCAGATCGTGGAAGTCCAGGCCGTAGTAGAACATGAGCCCCTGGACAAATGGATGCAGAGGGAAGCCCAGTCCGCGGAGGAAATGGGGGAGAAATACCACCCTCTCATGGGGCCTAGGAGTGGGGATGAGCTGCCCCTTCTCGGGGAGTCGGTGCGCGATGTCGCTGGCTAGATATCCGGCCTTCCTCAACTTTTTGATGTGTCCCTCCGTGACGGAGGAGACCATCCACTTGCCTCCCGCTCCGGACATGACTGGAGAGGGTTGAGGTGGTAGTGCGGACTTGGGCGCTGGAGCTCGAGTGCGCAAGAATGGATAGGCAGAGGAGGAAGAAGGCGTGGGTAAAAGGTGGATCCTTATCCCCTTATATGGGTGGACGCGATTATGTGTCCCCACCAGCCTGGTAAAACTTGCTTATCTCCAAGCGCCGTAATCAAAGGCGCGGTTGGGTTACCCACGCCCGTATTGATGAGAATCCCGAAATGAGGGGACACGATCTCTGCTTTGACAAGACGTGCCAAGGAAACCGCCTCGCATAACGCGCTGAGGTGGGATAATGAAACGATTGGATAAAGGCTTGGCCGTGGCGTGTCGCACCACGGAATACGTCAGCAGATTAGATTTGTGTTAATATTATTATTCTCTCTATGGCAATATGTGGAAACTTATTTTGCAGAGCCGGACACTATCTTTGTGTTCAAGATCTTCTATGAAGTATTTGGAGGAGGAACCCGCCTTGCAATGCCGAAGACAATTTGCGCGCCGGACTCGTCGTCATTGAAGCCTGGTTCAGGGGCTACTGAGGGAGTCCTGGATTAGGGGGTGTTCGGATAGCCGAACTATACCTTCAAGCCGGACTCCTGGACTATGAAGATACAAGATTGAAGACTTCGTCCCGTGTCCGGAAGGGACTTTCCTTGGCGTGGAAGGCAAGCTTGGCGATACGGATGTTCAGATCTCCTACCATTGTAACCGACTCTATGTAACCCTAACCCTATCCGATGTCTGTATAAACCGGAGGGTTTTAGTCCGTAGGACAACATACACTTCAACAATCATACCATAGGCTAGCTTCTAGGGTTTAGCCTCCCTGATCTCGTGGTAGATCAACTCTTGTAATACCCATACCATCAATATTAATCAAGCAGGATGTAGGGTTTTACCTCCATCGAGAGGGCTCGAACCTGGGTAAAACTTCGTGTCCCCTGCCTCCTGTTACCATCCGGCCTAGACGCACAGTTCGGGACCCCCTACCCGAGATCCGCCGGTTTTGACACCAACAGTCGTTGACGGCTTGAAGAGCCGCTCCTCAAAGACGCCAGGATCTTGGGGCTGCCGCTTGGATGCCCTCCTAGCGATGTCGTCGGCTTCCTTGTTGGTGCCACGGGGCACATGCTGCACCTCCAGGCCTAGGAACTGCTTTTCCATCTTACGTACCTCTATGAGGTACGCCTCCATGTGCTCGTCCTTTGGCTCATATACTTTGTTGGAGAAGTTGACTAGGAGCTGTGAGTCGCCCCTAACGGTGAGGCGCTTTACCCTTAGAGCTGTCACGGCCTTCAAGCCAGCTATGAGGCCTTCGTATTCTACGATGTTGTTGGAGACCTTCGCACCCTGCTGAAAACATAGCTACACAACGTAGTAGAGCTTGTCTTGCATGGGTGAGATGAGTACTGCTCCAGCCCCCGTGCCCTGGTGCGCGAAGGCACCATCAAAATACATGACCCATCCATCGGGCGCCTCACTTCCTGGCAAGGTGGACCGGTCCTCGCCCACTTCAAGTGTCGGGGCATCCGTCCATTCCGCCACAAAATCAGCGTGCGCGGCTCCCTTGATGACCCTGGTAGTGTTGAACTCCAACTAGAACGCCTGCAGCTCGATGTTCCACTCAGCGACCCTTCCAGCGGAGTTGGGGCTCCTAAGCACCCTCTCCAATGGGTAGGCTGAGACGACCTTGATAGGGTGGCCCTGGAAGTAGTGCCGCAACTTGCGCGAGGCCACCAGGAGCGCGAGCATGAGCTTCTGAGGCATGGATATCGTGCCCTCGCGTCCCTCAACACCGTGCTGACGAAATACACTGGGTGCTCGACGAGGACCGGCGTGTTGGTGAGGCCCGCGTCTTGTGAAAGCTGGGGTGCCTCCTGACATGGCGGACCCCTAGCGCCTGATCGCTTGCGGGAATCTCTACGGTGTCGTCCTGTCGAGCTTGGTCTTCTCTTGTTGCCGCTATGGCTCTTGCTGCGCCTTCTTGCGTCATCTCGACTGGCGGCGTAGCTTGGCGTGGCGTGCTCTTGGCCTAGTTCTCCTCCTGAACCGCCACTAGCGCGGCACTGGCGGGGTATGGGGTGGCGGCAAGATAAAGTACTAGAGGCTCGAGTGGCCGTGGCGCCACCATCACTGGAGGGCTGGTCAGGTATCTCTTGAGGTCTTGGAAGGCTCGGTCGGCGTCCAGAGTCCACTCGAACGGGTCCTTCTTCTTCATCAGCTTGAAGAAGGGTAAGGCGCGCTCTCCTGGCTTGGAGATGAAGCGCCCCAACGCAGTCACCCGACCAGCCAGCTTCTGCATTTCCTTGAGGGTCTGTGGTGGGCTCATGTCCTCAATGGCCTTGATCTTCTCCGGGTTCGCCTCGATCCCTCTGTGTGACACGAGGAATCCCAGCAACTTGTTGGAAGGGACACCGAACACACACTTTTCCAGGTTAAGAAGCAAGTTCACCTGGAGAAGGCTTTCGAAGGTCTCCTCTAGGTCTTGGATCAAGGTTCTCGCCTCCCGAGACTTCACCACAATGTCGTCGATGTAGGCCTTAGTGTTCCTCCCGAGATGCCGCCCTAAAGCGATGTACATCAGCCGCTGAAAGGTCGCACCCGCGTTGCGCAGTCCGAAGGGCATACAGGTGTAGCAGTACACCCCACACGGGGTTAGGAAGGTTGTCTTCTCTACATCTTGCACCACCATCTTGATTTGGTGATACCCTAAGAATGCATCCAGGAAGCACGGTAAGTCGCACTTGGTGGTGGAGTCGATGATCTGGTCGATGCGCGGGAGAGGGAATGGATCTTGAGGGCACGCCTTGTTGAGGTTGGTGAAGTCGATGCACATTCGCTCCTTTCCGCCTTTCTTCGGCACTACGACGGGGTTTGCCAGCCATTCGGGGTACCTAACCTCACGAATGGCACCTGCCGCCTCCAACTTGCGGGTCTCTCGGACGATGAAGGCCTGCTTCTCGATGGACTGTCGCCTTGCTTGCTGCTTCACAGGGCGCACATTGGGGCATACCCTTAAGTGGTGCTGAATCACCTCTCTCAGGACCCCATCAGCTGATTGGGCTCCCATGCGAATATATCCTTGTTCGCGCACAAGAACTTCACCAATGCTTCCTCTTGGCTGGGGTTTTGGCCGGCACCTATGGTGAAGGTGGCTCCCGAGGAGCCATCCTTGTCGACCGGCACCTGCTTGGTTTCTACCTTGTCTAAGGTGAATAGCTGCTTCTTCTTGGTTCGCGCGGCCTCCTTGGCCTCGGGGGCACCGGCGCCGACGGGCTGCGCCGCCGCAGCGGTCCTAAAGGCAAGTTTGAGCGTCGTCACGGCCGCCTTGGTGTCCCCCTTGACGGTGAGGACACCTTTGCTTCCAGGCATCTTCATGAGGTTGTAGGCTGGATGACTTGCCGCCATGAACTAGGCTAGAGCTGGGTACCCGAGGATGGCGTTGTACGGGAGGCCGATGCGGGCGATGTCGAAGTCGACCAGCTTGGTGCGGTAGTTCTCGCGTGTGCCGAAGGTGACGGGAACGCAGATCAGCCCCAGGGAGCGGGCAGCGCCGCCACCAACTCCTGAGAAAGGCTTGCTGAGGCTGAGGCTGAGGCGCTCGAGTGGCACGTGAAGAAGGCTGAAGGCTTCCACGGAGAGCAAGTTGAGGCCAGCGCCACCATTGATGAGGGTCTTGGTGACGACCATGTTGCAGATGGTGGGCGTGCACAGCATCAGAAGCATGCCCGAGCCGGTGGTGGTGACGGGGTGGTCTTCTGAGCTGAAGGTGAGGTCGGCCTCAGGCGCAGCCCAGCCCGACGGAGCTCCCGGGTGCTTGGAAGCGGCACCAATCTGGCGGAGGAACGACCTGATGTGGCGGTCTGAAGGCGGCGCCTGTGAGCCGCCTAGCAGGGCCGCCACCGCGTGGTGCGCCGGTGCCGCGTAGCACGCAGTGAAGAGGTTGCACAGCTCCTCCCAAGACGCCACCATGGATCCGGGAAGTTTGAGCAGCCAGGCGCGCGGCTCGCCGGCAAGGGCCATGGGAAGCCAGTTGGCCATGACCTTGTCATCACCCCCGGCCTCGAGGACGGCCTCCTCGTATGCCAGCAGGAAAGCTGATGGGTCCGTCGCACCGTCGTAGCGCGACGGCATCTCCGACTTGAACTTGGGTGGCCACCGCACCCACCACAGGGCGGGGGCCAGGGCTCGGAGCCCTCTGGCCCCGTCGTCGGCACTGGCCGTCGGAGTCGGTGGCAGGGCGCCTGCCATGTGGGCGAAGCGCGGTAGCGACGGAGCACAGATCGACGGAAGAGAAGCTACGGTGCACCCCCTACCTGGCGCGCCAAATGTCGGATCAAGGGTTCTGGCAAAACCCTCGAGGTTCGAACACTGGGGTGCGCGCAAAGGTTTTCTCCCTATCGATCCACGCCCTAGCTCGCTAAGATCTCGCGGATGAACTCCACAAACTTGCAACACAAAGACACAAGATTTATACTGGTTCAGACCACCATTGTGGTGTAATACCCTACTCCAGTGTGGTGGTGGTGGTGGATTGCCTCTTGGGTTGATGATGAACTGTACAAGGGGAAGAACAGCCTCCTGAGATTGAGGTATTCTTGTGCTTAGCGAACTTGTGTGGGTGAGATTCCTCTGAATGAGTTCTCCCTCTTTTCTCTTCCCCCCTACTGTGGTGGCTAGTTCTACTTATATAGGCACTGGTCCTCTCCCCAAATATTGAGCAGGAGGCCAATTTGAAAGGGGACAGCTAGTACAGCTTATCTGACAAAAGTAGTCTTCGCTTGCAAAAGGCTCTGGTGGTGACGCTGTCTTGGGCTCCATGGTGACCTCCATCTTGCCATCCTACTGGTCTTGGTCTCGTTGCACCGATATGGAAACCTTTGCTTGATGCCTCGGTACTCCGCGCCTGCGCTTGCCCCCTTGGCACCAAAGAGGAAGCAAGGACACTGCACGCTGGCACCCGCCTGGTCTCGATCGTCGTGGTTCACGTCACGAGGACCTCACGAGGTTTGCCTTGCCTTGATCTCTCTGCCCCTCGCGAGTCTGCCTGGCAAGGCCACTCCCGAGGAGGTCTTGCATCGTCCGCCTCACGAGGCTTGGCCCCTCGTGAGGGTCTTGAATACCTCATCGATGAATATGGGCCGTACAGACCTGCTAGCTCAGCCACACCGTGGGCTGCAGGCAGGCGAGTCTGGGACCCATGTTCCTAGAACGCCGACAGAAATGACTCGAACTCGGTCCTTAATTGAAGACATTAAAAGTCTTCATGTTAAGTACGAGGAACTTGAAAGTCGTCATGAAATGCTCTCAGCTACTCATGAAAAGCTCTCCTATGATTATCTTCAAAGGAAGCAAGAGCTTGAGAACTTGAGATCGGCTCATGAAGATCTTCAAAAGGAGAATGAGTCACTCTGCAATCAATAGATCAGTTCCGCTCAGGAAGACTTTGAGCCACCATGTTTAAAATGTCTTGAGCGTGATAATGCTGCTTCTGTTGCTGGATGTTCTACTGCTACTATTGTTGTTATGTCTTCAACTGCTAATGTGGAGACTAACCCCTCTTCTGAGGATACCACTATTATTTCTGATGAGAATGTTAGGTTGAAGACATTGCTTGAAACATGGATGTACAAAAGCCTCAAAGGGCATCAGACATTGTGCGATGTCCTCAAGAAACAGATTCTGAACCAAAACCCTAGTAAAGAGGGTGTTGGCTTCGAGAGGAAAATGAATGTTGATGGTTCCTACTAGAAGCCTGAGCAGTACCCCAAAACCACATGGGTTGCTGCAAAGGCACCTTCAGTGGATCCATCTACCTTATTTGGCTTCACTTGTGCTAACCCTAATATCATTGATGAATCCTTTGATGCAAATTATAAACTGTTTAAGGATCAGAATGGTGAAGTGTTTGCCAGGTATATTGGTACTAACTGCGGGAATGGACCCCCTTGAAGAAGATCTAGGTGCCCAAGAGTTGTCTTGAAAATCTTTAGGTGAATGTCATCATGACACCACCTGGGAAGAAGACAAACCCCAGACCAAAGGCTTCATATGGTCCAAAGGTGTCATACAGACAGATGACTCACCAGAGTCACCCTAATGCCAATGTTTTGTAGGGAAACCATACTCAGACTTATGAATATGAGTATGTTCTGCCAAACCGCTATGTTCATAAGACCAAGAGCTATTCTACGTATTCTTATGAGTATTATTCTCCTCCTGCAAGGCTATTTGCTAGGGCTTCAAAGCCAAAGTTCTCAGATGCTGCACTTAGACTCATTGCTTCTAAGCCACCCCTGAAGATGTGGGTGGTTAAGAAAAATTAACTCTCTTTTGCAAGGAAAGGTCTCTAGCCGAAAAATCAAAGGCATCTGATGCTTATGTTGGGGACCTAAAACATCTTGTGGGGCGCAAGATAAAATGCCCAAATGGTCTTATTATGTATTTTTTTCCTGGATTCCTTGACAATCATCCTATATGCCTTAACCAGGACCTGATTTGATAATATGCTTGTTCGTCAAATGTTTATGCTTCACATTTCCCTTGGTGAAGCCTATCCCCCTAACTACACTGTAGGGTACGGTACCAAAGGCTTCTGAGTGGATTATGGACAGTGGATGCACTAACCACATGACTGGTGATCAAAGTCTTCTCATGGACTCAACCTTACGTCCATCTGACAAGAGTCACATCACATTTGCTGACACTGGTAAAAGCAAGGTATTGGGTCTAGGTAGAGTTGCAATCTCAAAGGATCAGCAGATGGATAAAGTGATGCTTGTTGAATCCCTTGGTTTCAACTTAATGTCTATCTCAATGCTTTGTGATCTGAATATGGTAGTGATATTTGGAAAATATCGTTGCCTTGTGCTTATGGAATCTGACAAATCTCTAGTCTTTGAAGGGTACCAAAAAGATGATCTGTACATGGTAGATTTCTTAGCAGGACCATAGTTGGCCGTATGTCTTCTAGCAAAAGCTTCAGAGTGCTGGCTCTGGCATCGGAGACTAGGGCATGCTGGCATGAGGAACTTGTACACTCTTACGAAGAAGAAGCATGTTGTAGGCATCGAGGGTGTCAAGTTCAAGAAAGATCATCTATGTGGTGCCTGTGAAGCTGGAAAGATCACTAGTGCCAACATTCCTCGAAGAAAATCATGGCTAAATCACATCCCTTCGAGCTGCTTCACATGGACTTATTCGGCCCTACTCACTACTCTACTCTTACTCCACCGCTTGCCTCTATCGTTTTGTCATTGTTGATGATTACTCGAGATATACATGGGTGCATATAATCCTCTACAAGAATGAAGTGCAGGATGTCTTCAGGCAATTCGCCAATCGTGCCATGACGAACTATGGCATCAAGATCAAGCACATCAAAAGTGACAACGGCACAGAGTTCAAGAACACTAGCATCGACACTTATCTTGATACATTGGGCATCACTCATGAGTTCTCAGCTCCATACACACCTCAGCAGAATGGCATCATGGACGCAAGAACAGAACCCTCATTGAGATGGCTCGGACGATGCTTGATGAGTACAAGACTCCAAGAAAATTCTGGCCTGAAGCCATTGATACTGCATGCCACGTAATCAACCATGTTTATCTTCAAAAGCTTTTAAAGAAGACATCATATGAGCTACTAACTAGTAAGACGCCAAACGTCAGTTACTTCAGAGTATTTGGTGCTAGGTGCTGGATCAAGGATCCACATCACATTTCCAAATTTGCACCGAAAGAACATGAAGGTTTTATGCTTGGTTACGGAAAGGATTCGCACTCCTACAGAGTCTTCAACCTCTTTCACTATAAAGTTGTTGAAACTGTGGATGTGCGGTTCGATGAAACTAACGGCTCGCAAAGAGAGCACCTGCCAAATGTGCTAGATGAAGTCTCACCAAGTGAATCCATAAAGCTTATGGGTACTGGAGAAATCATACCTTCAGAGGCTTAGGCTGAAGAAGAACTCATCATTTCTGCACCTAATCAACCCGAAGACAATGGTCAGCCTGAAGTCAATGCTGACAATGAAGACAATGATCAGCAAGACCAAAGTATTCATCCAGTTCATCCTCATGTTGCAAATGAAGTGCAGATTGAGAAGATAATCGATAGCATCAATGCACATGGTCCGCTCACTCGTTCAAGAGCAACACAGCTAGCAAATTTCTGTGGGCACTTTGCATTTGTCTCTATATCTGAACCCAAGAAAGTTGTTGAAGCCTTCATGGAACCTGAGTGGATTCAAGCGATGCAAGAAGAGCTTCAACAGTTCGAGCTGAACAATGTGTGGGAATTAGTTGAGTGTCCTGACCCTCGCAAGCATAACATCATCAGCACCAAATGGATCTATCGCAACAAACAAGATGAGCATGGTCAAGTTGTAAGAATCAAGGCTCGTCTCGTTGCTCAAGGTTGCACTCAAGTAGAAGGAATTGACTTCGATGAAATCTTTGCTCCGGTGGTTAGGCTTGAAGCCATTCGCATACTGCTAGCCTATGCCAACCATCACAACATCCTCCTATACCAAATGGATGTGAAGAGTGCCTTTCTAAATGGCAAGATTGAAGAAGAAGTGTATGTTGCACAACCACCTAGCTTTGAGGACCCAAAACATCCTAACATGGTATACAGGCTCAACAAGGCACTGTATGGCCTCAAACAAGCCCCTCGCGCTTGGTATGACACACTCAAAGACTTCTTGAAGAGTAAAGGCTTCAAACCTGGTTCACTGGATCCTACACTTTTCACGAAGACATATGGTGGAGAACTGTTTGTGTGCCAAATATATGTAGATGACATTATCTTCGGCCGCACCAACAAGAGATACAGTGATGAGTTTGGACACATGATGCAAGAGCAATATTAGATGTCCATGATGGGTGAGCTGAAATTCTTCCTAGGTCTTCAAATCCATCAACAGAGCAACGACATCTTCATATCACAAGAGAAATACCTCAAAGATTGCCTGAAGAAGTTTGGAATGCAAGACTGCAAAGGATACACGACGCCAATGCCAACCAAAAGTCATCTGGGCCCCGACGACAATGGTAAAGAGTTTGATCAAAAGGTATACTGCTACATGATTGGTTTTTTACTCTATTTATGTGCATCTAGGCCAGATATAATGCTTAGCATTTGCATGTGTGCCCGATTCCAAGCGGCACCAAAGGAGTCGCATCACTTAGCTGTGAAGAGAATTCTTCGGTATTTGGCTTACACCCCAACACTAGCATTATGGTATCCAAAGGGCTCAGAGTTTGATCTAGTTGGATTCTCAGATGCTGATTATGCTGGTGACAAGGTTGATCGCAAGTCCACATCAGGCACATGTCACTTCCTTTGACGATCTCTTGTCTGTTGGTTTTCAAAGAAGCAGAACTGTGTATCTCTCTCCACTGCTGAATCTGAATACATTGCTGCGCTCAGCTTCTGTGGATGAAGCAAACTCTCAAGGACTATGGCATCCACCTGAAGCATGTGCCACTCTACTGCGACAATGAAAGCGCCATCAAGATTGCCAATAACCCAGTTCATCACTCGAAAACAAAGCACATTCAGATTCGTCATCATTTTCTCAGAGATAATGTCATGAAGGAAGATATTGTTATCATTCACGTCAACACTGAAGAGAAATTGGCAGATATCTTCACAATGCCCTTGGATGAGAAAAGGTTTTGCAAGTTGCGCTGTGAGCTAAATATCTTAGAATCCTCAAATGTCCTGTAATTGGACACTCATCCTAACGCTTATGCATGTTGATGACTTAGATGTGCAACACACAAAGTAACATATATCTTCAATCAATGAAGACATACACTCTAAGTGTGAATACAATAATGTGGAATTTGACTTCGGAGCGCCACAATAATTGTGTGTCGTGTCTGGGTCTAATACTTCCTATATGGTGGGTAACGCCACCACCAAAATTATTTTGAAGTGTTTCATGTTGCATCATAATTACATAGTCTTCGCATTTGGTTTGTCTTCAACATTGATTTGACTTCAAGGTTTATCTTCGCAATGCTGAGTTGGTCTGATATATATATATATATATATATATATATATATATATATATATATATATATATATATATATATGTGTGTGTGTGTGTGTGTGTGTGTGTGTGTGTGTGTGTGTGTGTGTGTGTGTGTGTGTGTTCTGTCCTCTATAGCATTCACTTATAGCTATGTCTTCATGCTTGAATCTTTTCTTGATCTAAGTGAATGTGATCGGACCCTTACCCCCTCTGTGCTTCTATCTCAAACTCTATCTGTCCGAATCATATGCATTCTATTGAAACATGTCGATTGTCTTCTCTAAGCCCTTGTCGATAGAAGACATAGAGACAAACATTTAAATCTATTTTAATTGCCATATCTTTTTGCCTGAATACTAGAGAAGCTACAACGACCACCCGACAATCCAGGCGTGCGTGGGAACATGGATCAACTCCTAATGAGTTGCATGCAAGCCATGTGTCCTTCAGATGTGAACCGCCAGGGGCACCTGCGTAATTATGTTGTGTTATCCCTATCCCTATAAATACACAACTCGTCGCGGTCATTATCTCTTCTTCCACCTCTCCGCCTCGCACAAACCCTAGTGCCTCTGCTAGTTCGCATCGACGCCGAAGACGAAGCGCTTAATTGCGGTGACCTCTTCGACGCCGTCCTCACACCGGCCGCGGACCTTGTCCTCTCCGTCGCCGTCATAGGTGTTTTCCGCCGCCAAGTTAGGGCACGGGATATTGAACTGCTTGGTCTCTCTCTTCATCTCGTCTAGCAGTTCATCAAGCAGTAATTAAATCTTACTTTTTATTGCGTTTTAGATCCGTCATATCCATCCGCTTCAACCAAAAGTGGCTTCTTCACTTCCAAATATGGATCCATCCTTATCTGCATCTCATATCATGCCAAGTATATTCACTTATGCTTCATAACTAGTTAGATTCCTCACTTTTACTTATTCATGGATTCATACAACTCTGGAACCGATTCTCTTCAATAAGTGAATGTCTTCGCGCTATGAGGTCAATGTCTTCAAAACTGATTTATCTTCAAAATCTTTTGAGAATGCATATGACCTCTTCCCCTTCCCTCGCATCTCTAATGTTGTCACAGGTACATGTCCGTGGGAGAATCCCTTGGTTCTCATAGTTTGCATTCATTTGCAGAGTTCTTACAGCTTCATATTCACTCACCTGAAGCCAGTTCCTCTCTGACCAGCAAGAGGAAGCCATTCACTGTCTTGAAGCCTTTTTATCTGAATACAATGGCAACACAGAAATCAGCTAGGAAGGGTGGCAGGCAGCACCGTGGAGATACAGCCAAGGATTTGCCTCCAGATTTGTTTGAGCTATACAAGTCAGATCCTGAGGAGAGCTATGGCGAGCTCAAGACCCGAATCCAATGGATTCGAAGATACTGGGCAGAGCAATGGTTCATGTACAGATTTGTGACTGCTGAATATGCTGAAAAGAACACCGTCAAGGGCCCCTGGGGAGATATTCTATACAGAAATCTGCAGCCCAAGTCTGAAGCCATTGCTCACGGATTCTACCCTTGCATGTTCCGAGGACCATATCCAGAGAATGCCGACCCATCATCACTGTTATGGTGTCGCGACGACAATCTCTTCAAGCGCAATTATCAATTTGCGAAGGAGTCTGTTGTCAAGAACAAGAAGGACCTGGGACTCGACTTCAACCCTGGTCCATCGGCTCCAAGGGCTGATGGCACCCGTGATGCCAATCCAAATGTCATCGGCCCCTTCTGAAACCTCGATGGCCTTCTCAATCACATAG
Organism: Triticum aestivum; assembly: GCF_018294505.1. Classification (NCBI taxonomy): domain Eukaryota; kingdom Viridiplantae; phylum Streptophyta; class Magnoliopsida; order Poales; family Poaceae; genus Triticum; species Triticum aestivum. Next base: position 48,487,465 of record NC_057803.1, read on the forward strand.
CTATACAGGGGGCTACGGTGGAGCACTCAGTTGATGACGCAGACTCAGAAGATGTGCCAGCACCACCAAAGCCGCAGAAGAAGAAGAAATCAAAGGCTTCAAAGCCCCCTGCCTCACCAAAAGCTTCACGTGTGAAGCCATTGGCCACTACACCTCCTGAAGCCAGTCTGCAGTTGGAAGACTTGTCTCGTGTCTCCAAAAAGGCCGAGGAGACACAGAAACCCAAGAAGCCCAAGAAGATTTCTGGGCATGAACTGACTCCAGCTGTCGTTCTCAGGAACGAAGAAGACACCATTGATCTGTCAAGTGACGAAGATCTTGGTGATGACGCCCTTGAGCAACTCATCAAGAGCAAACAAGAGGCCGAGATCTTCAATGATCTGCCCCTCTTTGACGTGGATATTCTGAACAACTTCATTTATGAGTGGTTTGACGACCAGAGCATAAGCATCGATGATCTTCAGCTTCCTGTGGATATAGCATCACCTTCCATAGAGCCATTGCTAATGAACTGGTCGTGGCTCAAAAGATAGTTGAGCTGAAGAAAAAAATTGACTATGAAAAGGCTTACTTCAAGAAGAACATGGCCAAGCTTAGTGTGGCAGACATTCAGATCTTCAAGAAGACGTTGCATGAGCTCAAACAACAGTTTCACAAGAAGCATGAAGAAGCTAAAGGTTCAAGAGAGCGCATGAAGTACTTTGCGCAGAAATGTGTTCAAGCTCACAATGAGGCTGAGAAGCGTAAAGCTCTCGGTCGTCCTGGCATTGACCCAAGAATGGCTGCTGAGGGAGTCCTGGATTAGGGGGTCTCCGGACAGCCGGACTATATCCTTTGGCCGGACTGTTGGACTATGAAGATACAAGATTGAAGACTTCGTCTTGTGTCTGGATGGGACTCTACTTGGCGTGGAAGGCAAGCTAGGCAATACGGATATGGATATCGCCTCCTTTGTAACCAACCTTGTGTAACCCTAACCCTCTCCGGTGTCTATATAAACCGAAGGGTTTTAGTCCGTAGGACAACAATCACAACATACAATCATACCATAGGCTAGCTTCTAGGGTTTAGCCTCTCTGATCTCGTGGTAGATCTACTCTTGTACTACCCATATCATCAATATCAATCAAGCAGGACCTAGGGTTTTACCTCCGTCAAGAGGGCCCGAACCTGGGTAAAACATTGTGTCCCCTGCCTCCTGTTACCATCCGGCATAGACGCACAGTTCGGGACCCCCTACCCGAGATCCGCCGGTTTTGACACCGACATTGGTGCTTTCATTGAGAGTTCCTCTATGTCGTCGCCGTTAGGCTTGATGGCTCCTACTATCATCGATAGAGATGCGGTCCAGGGTGAGATTTTTCTCCCCGGACAGATCTTCGTATTTGGCGGCTTTGCACTGCGGGCTAATTCGCTTGGCCATCTGGAGCAGATTGAAAGCTACGCCCCTGGCCGTCAGGTCAGATTTGGAAGTTTGAACTACACGGCCAACATCCGCGGAGACTTGATCTTCAATGGATTCGAGCCACAGCCGGGCGCACCGCACTGTCACGATGGGTATCGCCTAGCTCTGCCGCCGAACAGTACCCCAGAGGCCGCGCCCGCATCAGCTCTGACCCTTAGCTCGGAGCCAACTGCGCCAATCGAGGACGGGTGGTTAGACACCGCCTCAGGGGCTGCAGTCTCAACGGCGATTGAGCCGAACACCAGCCTAATCCTCTGCGCAGCCCGTGACTCCAAGGTGCCGGACTCTTTTTCTGACTCCGAACCGCCCGCGCCCCTGCTAATCGAATCTGATTGGGCGCTGATCATGGAATTCACCGCCGCGGATATCTTTCAGCACTCGCCCTTCAGCGGCATTCTGAATTCACTAAGGTCTCTCTCTTTGTCAGGAGAGCCCTGGCCGGCTTATGGCCAACAGGATTGGGATGCGGACGACGAAGAAATTCGATGCCCACCCACCACCCACTTAATAGCCATTGTCGATGACTCAACCGACATGCTCGACTTTGACTCCGAAGACATCGACGGTATCGACGACGATGCAGGAGGCGAAGAGGAACCACTGCCCACAGGGCGCTGGACGTCCACCTCATCATATGACGTATACATGGTGGACACACCAAAAGAAGACAGCGATGAGGAACGGAAGGACGCAACGAAGGCTTGTTCCCTCGAGAAGCAGTCAAAGCGGTGGCGCAAGCGCCGCCCCAAATCCCGCCTCGGCAGAAATAACGATCATACAGACCCAGCATTGGAGCAAGGCGAACCACCGCCGGACCACGGCAATACGGAGAATCAAACCGAACAAACCAATTCCGTCAAAGATAATAGTCCGGACGACATAACATCGGACAGGCACCCGAAGCAGCAGAATGCCCGTCAAAGGCTTGTTGCCACCGCGAGGAGTCTGAAAAAGCAGAAGCAAAGGCTCAAGGCTACGCAGGACACACTCCAAATCATATGGAGTAAAGTACTCAACACAGCAGCGAAGTACAGCGGCACTCGCCCCACCAAGAGCTACCCAAAGCGGAAGTTGCTACCTAAATTCGATGAGGAGGCCTCAGACCCCCCACAACCAAAAATTAAAACAGCCATCTGGCCGGATAGACGACCTCACGGCCAACATAAAGCGGCAAGCAACGCCACACATAAGCCAATACGCGGTCTACGCGAGGGCTCGCATCAAAAGGAGGGCGAAACCAGATCCATCTATGGACCACGCAAGCATGCTCCAGCATACGATGCAACACAACAAACATCCGAACAACACGGTACACCCAGATATAGGGGTGCCGCACACCCCCTATGTTTCACCGATGAGGTGCTGGACCATGAATTTCCAGAGGGATTCAAACCCATAAACATAGAGGCATACGATGGAACAACAGACCCTGGGGTCTGGATTGAGGACTATATCCTCCATATCCACATGGCTCGGGGAGATGATCTCCACGCCATTAAGTATTTACCCCTCAAACTCAAAGGGCCAGCTCGGCACTGGCTTAAGAGCCTCCCCGAAAGCTCCATTGGAAGTTGGGAAGAGCTCGAAGACGCCTTTCGGGCAAATTTTCAAGGGACTTATGTCCGACCTCCGGACGCGGATGATTTGAGTCATATAACTCAACAGCCCGGAGAGTCAGCCCAAAAGCTTAGGAATAGGTTTCTTACTAAAAAGAACCAAATTGTCGACTGTCCGGACGCCAAAGCCTTGGCAGCTTTTAAGCATAGCGCCCGTGACGAATGGCTTGCCAGACACCTCGGCCAAGAAAAGCCGAGAACAATGGCAGCATTAACAAGCCTCATGACCCGCTTTTGGGCGGGTGAGGATAGCTGGCTAGCCAGATGCAGCACCAGCGACCCCAGTACATCTGAAGTTAGAGATGAAAACGGGAAATCATGGCGCAACAACAATAACAAACGCCGGAATAAAGAAGACACCACGAAGAGCACGGCAGTAAACGCCGGATTCAAAAGCTCTCGGCCAGGTCAGCAAAAGCCGCCCTCTAAAGGCGCCAGAGACGAACTGTCCAGCCTAAACAAAATTCTGGACCAAATATGTCAAATCCATAGCACCCCTGGTAAACCCACTAATCATACCCACAGAGAATGTTGGGTCTTCAAGCAGTCCGGCAAGCTCAACGCCATACACAAGGGGGAGGATACACCAAGCGAAGACGAGGATGAGCCTCCCAAGCAAGACACTGGGGAACAAAAGAAATTTCCACCAGAAGTCAAAACAGTAAACGTGTTACACGTGATCAAGGGGAGAAACAAAACGGCACTCCCATAAAAATATGCCCAAGGGCCTATCACCGCGGAGTCCTGCCACTGGTCGTCTCAACCGATCACTTTCGACCATCGTGATTACTCGGCAAGTATCCGGCGTGCAGGATGGGCTGCCCTGGTATTAGACCCAATAATTGACGGATACCACTTCACACGAGTCCTGATGGACGGTGGCAGCAGTCTCAACCTGATATACTAGGATACAATCCGCGAAATGGGGATAGACCCAAAGAAAATTTGCCATAGCAATACTACCTTTAAAGGAGTAATGCCAGGCCTAGGGGCTCATTGCACGGGCTCCCTGCTACTAAAGGTTATATTCAGCTTCCCCGATAACTTCCATAGCGAACATTTAACCTTCCACATCGCTCCATTCCAAAGTGGCTATCAAGCACTACTTGGACGTGAAGCTTTTGCTTGCTTTAATGCAATACCACATTACGCTTCCCTGGCGCTCAAGATGCCCGGTCCACGCGGCATCATTACAGTGAACGGAAGTATTAAGCGATCCTTGCGCGCCGAAGAGAATGCGACTGCCTTGGCAGCCGCACACTAAAAACGGCCTCACCAACTAAAGTATTTGATAGGTCGTCAAGACCACGGACGCGGTTAGACGAGTCCGGCGCTGCTATATGTAATTTATACCGGATTGACGGCCACACCCCTATTACAAATACAAGGGGGCCAATGCACGCAGACAAGTGGCAATTTATACTCATTTCTAGTTATACATGGTTTCTTTAAAAACTATCTCTCTGCACGACAACTTTTTCACCTAAATTCCTCTCTTTTACAGATGACCATCGTGCTACACCCACCCAGGATACGGCACAACGGAGACACAGGCGCAGACGTGCAGCAGGGACCCATTCCAAGGATTCTTTTTAGATTAAGACCCTGCGTAAACCTTTTTTATTGTCTCTTGTTGATACACATCCACCAAATTCTCAGCATAATTGAGAAGGATGCTGACGTCTTGGCATGTGGCCACGTCAGAATAATGCACGTACCTGGACACAAGGGGCTTCTTACAAAGGGCACTATTTAGGCCCGGTTTATACCATAAAGACCGAATACCTTAGGGAGTGTTCAGCGTCGCGAGTTTGGCCTTATATGCATCAGCTCCGAACCATTGTCTTTGGTCAAATGTTGGGTTTGCCCGGCTCCTGTGTTTTGGTGCCTTACGTTCCGCTTTATCGGCTAAGGCAGCACCAGGAGAACTACTGCGATTGTGCCCTGGTTCATCCGGACGAGCACCTTAGTAGAGAAAGCCGAAAACTGACTGTCATGATATAGTGTGAGACTGGTCAACCACTCGATGACCTATCGGAATGTTAGAATTCCTCCGCCTTAACGAAGGGCCGTTTTCCGGCCAGGCATGTACGCACCCCGAGATCGGGAGAGTGCGGAGCCACCAGGGGCTATCTAGTAGCCCCACTGTCAAACTCCTATGGCTAAGTGAAAGTGTTAAAGCATTATAGTCCGGTTGCCTCATTCGCTACGCTATCACCTCCTTAATAGGACCAAGACGTTGGGTTAAGTGTGAACACGCGTTTTTCGCGAGCACCTTCGCATTATATGCGTGGGGGTTGAAGCCGACGGCTGCAATCTTTCAGGTTATACACATGTATACATAAAAGGCCGCACAGGAGGCATCATACTACTTTCAGGCAAAAGTATAAACATAGCCTTATAAAATTTCATAAAAGCATTGTGTTTACAATGAGAATACATATCACTCAAACATAATATTCTTTGAGCATTGGGCCTCTATCAAACGAGCACCCTCGAGAACCTCCTCGAAATAGTGCTCGGTAGCCACTTGACCTATGGCCGAACCCTGCGCCGCAACAGTGGTAGCGTCCATCTCCGCCCAGTATGCTTTAACACAGGCAAGGGCCATCCGAGAGCCTTCTATGCATGCCGACCTCTTCATCGCATTAATGTGCGGCACCGCACCAAGGAACCGCTGCACTAAACTGAAATAGCTGTTCGGCTTTGGCTTTTCCGGCCATAGCTGATCCACGACAGACCTCATGGCGAGTCCGGACAACCTATTTAGTTCGGCCCATTCAGCTAGCTGATCAGTCAATGGAAGCGGACACTCTGGAACGTTGAATTGCAACCAGAACAGCTTGTCCACTTCACGATCCGTTTGACCTTGGAAGTATTTTGCCGCATCGGCAGCGCTCGCCGCCAAGTCCATATACGCATCTTCTGAACTCGACAGCCGATCCAGAGGGGCATACCGTGGTTCTCCGAACTTCCTCTGTAGCATGAAGGGCTTCCCAGCCGCAATATCCCCGGCTTCCCGCAGCTCCTCCTTCTTCGCTCTCATAGCAGAGCGGGTGTCTTTGTCCGCCATCATGGCCTTCTCAAGGTCCGTTGCCTTCGCTCGGTTTTCTTTTTCAAGGAGCCAGCAACGGTCGGTAGTGTCTTTTAATTCTATGGCCATCTTGGCCATCTTCTCTTGGCTCTCGCAATGTGCGGCCTTCTCGGCTTTCAACTCTTCGGCCACCTTCAAAGCATCCGCATTACTAATCCTCGCTTGTTCCTTGGCTCGGACAAGTTCTGCCCGCAAGGTTTCCACGGTGGCAGCTCCATCTGCAATCACAACATATTAAAGATACTGGCATCATGCTGCTCTTACTGTGGCGTTCACCAGATAATAACACTTACCCTGTGCCTCGTCAAGCCTCTTGTTAACAAGCTCGATGCCGGCGTCTGCCGCAGCCAGTTGTCGTTTTAATTTGGCAAACTCACTAGTCCGGCTAGCCACCGGAGCTTCCACCACCTGCACATACGGGCAGTCTGGTTATTGCCTGGGACTATGATCCTCTGTTCGCCGCTGTTCTCGACGACAACCAGAGTCTCAGGGGCTACTATCTACACAGGGCACACCTAACATGTGCGGTACTATCACATATTATCTCACGTACCTCAAAGCCTGTCAGTAGACTTATAAAGGCTTCATGTAATCCGCTTTCGGCGGACAAAATTCTCTCCATCACTGTACCCATCAGCGTACGGTGTTCTTCTGAGATGGCCGCTCGCCCCACCAGCTCCCTGAGAACGTCCGACCGCATACCAGATGGTGCCAGACTCTTTTGTTTGCTCTCTTTGGGAGCCGGACGCTGGGGACTTTGGGGGTCTATGGGATTATCTTCTGGCCTCACCGTATCCGGAGGGGCCCTCCGTGACGACACTTCGGGGTCGCCCGCTTCTTGAGCGAAGGAGTCCGGGGGAGGCGTTTCGCTCTCCATCATCTCTGGAAGAAGATCCCCGAAGACGAGCTCAGCTGAGAGGGGCTAAGGCCCGAACTGCAAGATATATGCGGCGGTTATTTTCTCAGAAGAAAGATAGTATACCTTCACTATTAAAGTATTTTTTGGATCACTTATGACTCGTTGGAGGGCTGATCCCCCCGCGGACTTTGTGCGGCAAAAGCACCCCCCGAGGCAGGACCCTCTGTGGGAGACTTCTTCTCCCGTTTGGAGGCCTCGGCTTCTGGATCCTCGGAAGCAGTCCTTTTCCTCCCCCGGTTATCCTCCTTCATGGAGACGCTCATTCCCTCGGTGGGAACTGGCAGCGATGGGGGCCCGCGTCCGCCCGTATTATCCCCCCCCCCCATATCTTCCTTCGAGGGCTCCGGCCAAGGTGCAAGCTCGAGCATCTTTTCCAATACCAGATTTTCCAAACCCTCAGGGAGGGGGGCCAAACACCGAATCATCTTCGCCTTTGTTAGCCAGTCCTGGCCAAAGAGCGAACTCTCAGAAATAACTTCTGGGAGCCGGCTAACAAAGACAGTGTGGCTTTGCAGTATAGGCACGTCCTTGGCTGGACCCCAGCTCAGACCTCTGCTAATCCATGACATTATTCATGGTGGGGGGCCCGAGCGGAAAGCGGGGGCAGCCGCCCACTTGGCACTTCTGGGAGCCGTGACGTAAAACCACTCCCGTTGCCATAATTCAGACACCTCTGGAAAGGAACCTTTTGGCCATGGAGCTCCTGCCATCTTGCCTATTGATGCACCTCCGCACGCTGCATGTTGCCCCTCGATAATCTTCGGCTTCACTTCAAAGGTCTTGAGCCACAGGCCGAAGTGAGGGGTAATGCGGAGGAAGGCCTCACACACGACAATAAATGTCGAGATGTGGAGAAAGGAGTCTGGAGCTAGATCGTGGAAATCTAGCCCATAATAGAACATCAAACCCCTGACGAAGGGATCTAGAGTGAGGCCTAGGCCTCGGAGGAAGTGGGAGACAAACACGACGTTCTTGTTGGGTTCGGGAGTAGGGACGACCTGCCCTCCAGCAGGAAGCCGATGCGAAACCTCGGCAGTCAGGTATCTGGCCTCCCTCAACTTCTTGATGTCCTCTTCCATCACGGAGGAGGGCATCCATCGGCCTTAAATGCTGGATCCGGACATGATTGAAGATCCGGAGCACCTAACCTGGGCTTTGGGTGTTGGAACTCGAGGCGGGGGAAGGGTTCGATTGAGCACGAGAGGGAAAAAGCGAAAACCTTGTCCCTTTATAAAGAGGGTGAATATCAAGCGTCCTCTCCGTAGCCGTTTAGGACTTGCCTATAATCTAGGAGTCCTAGACACGGTTGGGTTACCCACGACCGCATTAATGAGAATCCCGTAATTGGGGGAACACGATCTCTGCTTTGACAAGACATGTCAAGAAACTGCCTCGCGTTATGTGTGGAGCTAGTTGAAGAAAAACGGTTCGAATAATCATCGGGCCATGACATAACATCATGCTGCCAAAACAAGTCAGCAAATTGGATTTGCAAAAATATTATTCTCTCTACGGTGGTATGTGGAACTTATTTTGCAGGGTCGGACACTATCCTCGTATTCAAATTCTTCTGTGATGTATTCGGAGAAGGAACCCGCCTTGCAATGCCGAAGACAATACTACGCGTCGGACTCATCGTCATTGAAGCCTGGTTCAGGGGCTACTGAGGGAGTCCTGGATTATGGGGTCTCCGGACAGCCGGACTATATCCTTTGGTCGGACTATTGGACTATGAAGATACAAGATTGAAGACTTCGTCTCGTGTCCGGATGGGACTCTACTTGGCGTGGAAGGCAAGCTAGGAAATACAGATATGGATATCTCCTCCTTTGTAACCAACCTTGTGTAACCCTAACCCTCTCCAGTGTCTATATAAACCAAAGGGTTTTAGTCCGTAGGACAACAATCACAACATACAATCATACCATAGGCTAGCTTCTAGGGTTTAGCCCCTCTGATCTCGTGGTAGATCTACTCTTGTACTACCTATATCATCAATAGCAATCAAGCAGGATGTAGGGTTTTACCTCCGTCAAGAGGGCCCGAACCTGGGTAAAACATTGTGTCCCCTGCCTCCTGTTACCATCCGGCCTAGACGCACAGTTCGGGACCCCCTACCCGAGATCCGCCGGTTTTGACACCGACAGCTGCCAAGCCAACAAAGAAGTCTGATGTGGTCCGAACTGAAGCACTAAGGCAGGAAGAACCTCGTATTATCTTCCCTTCCAGCATGACAGGCTCGAAGCCTAAGGTCCCCTTAGCAGCTTCAGAACTGAAGAAGACCAGGGCAGCTGAAGCTGATGCTAGGAATCACAAGCACAAGAACACCTCTGATGAAGCCCCATCCAAGAAGAAGCTGAAGAAAAAGTCTTTAGAGAAAGAGCATGCTGCGGCCTCTGAGCCCCTTGTGGTTGAGCCCATTTCTGTTGCTCGACCAGCCTCCACCAACCAAGAGAATCGCCTAGTGATTCACGAGCCTGCTTTCACAGAGGCTCCTGAAGATGAAGAAGTTCCAGTTGTTGACCCCACCACAGCTGAAGCCATTGATCATGAAAACAATGTTGAAGATGATGAAGTCCTTCCTCAACTCGAGCATCAAGTGGTATCATCGCCTGTTCTTATGAACAACAAACTCATCAATATTGGTTGTCCCCTGACGCCAATCACTCAGGATGATTCGTGGGCCGACCGCCATCAACAAGACACCCCCATTCATAAAGACACACCCAGAACTCCAACACCGCAAGTCACCACTCCGGTGTTTGACGATGATAACTACATGGTATAGACCTCTCCGTCACCACAGGTGTCGCCCACTTTCCGCGGGCTTTGCAAAGGCCCCAGGCCATAGGTCACCATGTCGAGCATTCCAGAAGGGGAAGTGCAACACAGCTCAGTAGCACGTCAAGTGTTTCCTGAAGCCACCCCAACTGTGAATGTCTCCGAATCTGAAGCCAAAGCTGTTGAAGACACTCCGGCTGCATCAGCCGATGAAGAAAAAGAAGAAGCAAGAGAAGAAGAAAGAGTTTCTACACCCCCTCCAACTGACCAAATTATTCTCGAGGAGAATGAGTCTGTGCCCGACCCTCCTGTTGCTGAATAGACAGAGGTTGAAACTACTGAGGCGGCCACAAACAATGATGTTGAAGCCAATGACACTGTCATGGCTGAAGACAGTGTGGCGCCTGAAGCTAATGTGGCGCCCGAAGACAATGTGGCGCCTGAAGCCACTGTGGATACTGAAGCCCCAGTTCCCCCTCCAAGGCCTCACACCGTTGAACATGCCTATAATCGTGGTGAACTTGTCACAGTTTGATGGCCTGTTATGGTGCCTCCCACTGCTCCCGGACCTCAATATGACTATCATGTGGAGCAGAGGCCACAAGTTCAGAAATCAAAGCCCAGGCTGCCAAGGCTTCAGGTGCTGCCATGTCCCCAGGATCATTTAATGTGAACAGCTTTAGGGAACACAATACCTTCTTTAATAGCGCCAAGAATCCCTACTCGAAGCCAAAGGTCTCATCTGATCGATTCTGGAGCTATCAGTAGCGCAGCTACTACTCCTGCATTTTGTACAATCAGGGGCTAATCTTTCCGCACATGCGCCTTGATTGTGAAGCCATTGCCGAGCTGCCCTGTCTTTAAGAAGCCCTTGACTATTTCAGGGAGGTTGGTCTTCTCCCATTCGTTATTGACAAGGAGCACTGGAATGGAGAACTACTGCTACAATTCTATGGCACCCTTCACATTTGTGGCTACAACAAGGATCCGAAGACATGGGTCCTTGAGAGGATGTCAAGAGATGTGCATCATGAAACCAAAGCTCAAGACCTCATCGAGCTTACGTCCCTGCCCACTCCAGGCGAATTTTATGAGCCTAGTTGTCAGCGTCATGGGGATGAACTGCAGAGTGTCTTCCAGAGGCCAGAACCCAATATGAGTCAGATGCTCAGTATGATGCAGCCATTGCCTCAAGATGCTGAATATCCCAAGGAATTCTTCGTCAAATACCTCGAGTACTTTCCACGCACAGTCTATCATATTTTGAGGCATACTCTATGTCCAATCAAAGGATATACTGCTCAAGCTAAACTTGAAGGAGCCATGAAGACTTTGGTGTTTTACATCGTCAATGGCATCAGATTCAACACCCAGGATTTTTTCATCAGACAACTTGCTGCATCTAGGATTGATCTATTTGTCCTAAAGTTTTATGCTCCATGGGTGATGTGCCTGATCAAGCTCCACTCTTCTGTTGACTATCATCCCTCAGCGCGCAACCATCTTGTATTTCTGCCTGAGGTTGATCTGTCCGTCGAAGCCATCTACCTAAAGCCTGCCAAGGAGCCGCTATATCTTCATAATGTTGATCACCAAAGCTTCGCACATCCAATAGAAGGCATTCATGTCCCTAATGCTGCAACTCCTGCTTATCCTCTGGCTGGCAATATACGTGTGCCTCACCGTGCAAACACCGAAGCCATTGACAGTACAATTGCTCAATGGCCTCGGAAGCGTACTCGTGTTCTCAATGACTGAGAGCTTCTTGTGTCCTTACATTAGAACCAGGATAAGCATCATGACTGGTTAAAGTGTCAGATGCAGAGTATATTGGTGGACGTCAATCACATCAGAAACTTGGCCACCAAGAACTCATTCGTAGCCCATGAAGCCTGTCGGCGTTCTTGGAAGAGTCTCACACTACTCTGCCCTGAAAAAGATCTTCGCGAAGATGGCTTCGCTGAGGGCTTCAAATTTTATTTCAGACCTCCATGCAATGCAAGCTGGCGCCGCACTCCATCAATAGAAGATTCTGAGTACTCGTCTTCGGCTGCAACTATTGTTGTGAGAGTCGTCGATGAAGAGGACGACGCCACTTCACCAACCATGGCTTCACTGCATCTCGACACTGCACCAGGCCCTTCTACACCACCGAACTCCAACGTCGACCCTGCATCTACATCTACTCCTGATGGGAACGAGTAGATACTCTATGTCTTCAAACCTTTTTGGTCATTACTAACAAAAGGGGGAGAAGCATATGAGTTGATAGTCTTCAAGCGGGTCCTTATGGGTGGTTGCACTATTTTTTCCAAGTGTTTACAACTCTCGTTTTTTGATACATTTGTTTCTTTGGGTTATAACACTTAAACTCGATGGTCGTCTGCAATTTTTTCTGCTACTCTGTGATGTGATGATAAAATCCGCATGAAGTCATTCCGCAGACGTCCATTTTTCATTATGCATGTCATTATCCTCATTATATCTTTATATGCATGATGAATTGTCTTCATAAGTTGAAGAGGATCTCCATAAAGTAAAACATTCCATGTGCATTTGCATTCAAAAGCAAACTACTTATATGCACATCTTCAGGGGGAGCCTTTTTCTACTTATGAAGACAATGTCGTGATTCCCAACTTTCACATACTTTTATCCCTGTTGAAAACATCAACCAGTTTGTCATCAATCACCAAAAAGGGGGAGATTGTAAGTGCATCTGGTGCCACCCCTAGTTGGTTTTGGAGTATTGATGACAAACTTGGTTGAGGGACTAATGTGTTTGCGAGAATTGCAGGATAACACAGGTAGTAGTCCCATACTGATTCGGTTTACCTACCAGAGATGACCCCTAAAAATGTGTGAAGACATTGAAGATCATGGTGGTCTATGAAGATATTCACATTGAAGACTATGACATGAGAAGACATCGCATGAAGACAATGGAGTGCGAAGACATAGTTGTTTCGTAGTTTCCTTTTCTTGTTTGTTGAGTCATAGGAACCACCACACTGTTAAGTGGGGTCCAAGTGAACAAAGTCAGAGTGACTGATGTGATGCTCAACCAAATCCTATGTCTTTGAGTAAATAGTATGAGAGCAAATCTTTCTAGAGCTAGATGAGTCAGCTTAACTTGTAGCCCAAGTCAAGATGTCGCGTGTGTTTGAAATCTGACCATTGGACACGTGTCAGTTCCTTAGTGACCCAGGGTCATTTTGGACAAATCAGGTCGGGTTGCCTCCTCGCTATAAATAGCCCACCCCCTACACCACAAATTGGTGGCTGCTCAGAGTTAGTGCACGACTTTTGTCGTTTGAGAGCAACCCACCTCCGAAGCATTTGAGAGAGAGAGATCCTTGCAAGGACAAAGCCCAAACACCTAGAGCCAAAGAGTGTTAGGCATCACTGAAGTATTTCTGTCTACGTGACCTGAAGACTTGTTACACTTGAGGATCGTGAATCCTCTAGTCGGTTAGGCGTCGTGTTCTGAGCGTCCAAGTGTCATTGTGGATCGCCGGTGAACGAAGTCTGTGAAGGTTTGGAAGCCTACCTTAAAGACTTACCAGAGTGATTGGGCGAGGACTGTGTCTCCTTAGATCGAGGGGAATAAGGTGAAGACGCGGTCTTCTAAGTTGAATCTCAGCCTCCCTAACCAGACATACAGTTGTCACAGAAACTAGAACTGGTCTACCAAATCCTTATCTTCATCAAGCTACCGATTCTATCCTTCACTTCCCTTTCCTTTACAGTTTGTCTTCGTGAAGTCATTGCATGCCTGTATGATCTGATTGACTTCACTAACTGAAGACTCTTTACTATTTGGCTTCATACTATCTTCCATCATGATCCATAATACCTAGCTGCTGATAGCCTTCGTGTTTTCACTTCATTGCTTACTTGACTATGGTTTATCTAGTGTAGTCTACCTTCCGCTGCATATCAAAGGTTCATTTCTATCGTTTGTCTTCAAAGCCCCCGTGTTTTGAAGACTTCCATAAAATTCTCCTATTCACCCCCCCCCCTCTAGTCGATAACTAGCACTTTCACCTCCTGTGGGTGAGGCTCGGTCTTGTTCCCCGGCAACCTCCAAGACCCGTGGGCGATCAAGCCTCCATTGGCTAGGTCCTCCAAGTCCTTCTTATGGATCCTGGAGCGAATCCAGTCCCCACGGATCCAACCAGGTGGCAGACTAGACCTTGACGATGACCCCCGACTCGCCTTCTTGCCCTTCGTCGTTGTCGTCGCCTTCTTCGCGCGCTCCAGAGCCGCCGTCCTATCCTTTCCCATTGCTTCGGATTGAGCACGAGCAGGGTGGAAGCGTCGAGAGTGGAGGAGGACGCGGTGGAGAAGCAGAGGAGGAAGAAGGGGAATAAGGCACTGTGCAAACACATTGGCCCCGACGCCTTTTATGGTCCTGCTTCTGAGTGGCTGACTCGTGGGCCCAAGTTATCCAATCAAATCCCGCAACAGTCGCGCGCCCTATACGTGGTGAAAAAGGTGGCACAAGAATCGAGGCGCCCATGTCTATCCACTTCGTTTACTGCGGCGCACTCCGTCCCGTGCACTTCCCCGAAATTTCGAATCCCGTGAGATCCAGGAACCACAAAGTAATCAATCGCGCCGAAGATTCCGTACAATATCAACACTCGAAGATTATCAGTTGAGTTCACTCGACAACCTCTAAATCGATCGAGGCGACTGAAACAAGATCCAAGCTTCAACATGATTCACAAACTCAGACGAAATACGTCTGAAGTATGGAATCGAGTCGGAGTCAACTTTAGCTCTTTCTTCACTCAGACCTCAATCCATTCGGGGGCTAATGACGATGACATGTACCTAGGGTAGGGTCATAGGCCTGACCAAGACACCTTATCCAAGGAAACTGCCCTAGAGTCAAAGACATTCAAAGTACAATAGAAGAAACCGACTGAGTTCACCAAGGAGTGAAATCCACTCGACCTCCAACCTCACTCGGAAATCCCAATTCCATTCGACCAAGATGAAGTCACTCGACCATACAAGAAACCACTCAGAATACAGAAGGCCTAAAGTCACTCAGGGTGGCAACGGTCAGGCATTCACTCTGTAGTCTTAAAGATCATTTATAGCTCTTTATAGCCGGTGTTACCAGTAACGCCATGTCTTAATGTACATTGAACCCTGTGTAACGCGGGACGGCTGGGGTCCTGGCACACTCTATATAAGCCACCCCCTCCTCTGGCACAAGGGTTTGCACCCCCTGTAACTCTCATGCATAATCCATTCGACCAAGCCTCCAGGCACCGAGACGTAGGGTTGTTACTTCCTCCGAGAAGGGCCTGAAATCATAAACCCTGCGTGCACAACCTTGCCGTAGCTAGGATCTTGCCTCCTCCAACATACCCCCTATTCTATTATCATACTTACTCCCGCGACAGTCATCGTCGATGAGGTCTGACTTGCCAGCTGAGGATTGCAAGCCAGCGTCACAGAACGTGTCCTTCGGAAATGACAAAAGGGGCTCCATGGCGATGAAGGATGGCAAATTGTTCATAACGAGCCGCAGTAGATCATTGGCAGGGCCATCGATGAGATCGATGGCTGTCGAACCTGAAGGGTTGGGGTGGGCAACTTAACCTGTGACATAGCCCGCGTCAAGCCATCGGTGTCGACGACCTCGATGTCATAGCTGGCGTCCACGACATCCCAGAATACTCTAGACCACTGATTGAAAGGCTCAATCCAGGTCCAGTCATCATCGTCAGCTTCCTCGGCGGTCACCTTGCCGACGTCGGGCGAAGAAGTCGCGGTAAAGCTCTTTTGGGCCATTCGCTCCTCGAGCTCCTCGGGAAGCGTAGCTCTGAAGTGGTGGAGGGGGGTGGGGATGGGGATCTCTGGGAAAGGGCATTTCACAGACGTCATCTAAGAAATTCAGGGCGGCGAGGGTATGTATATCGGTGGGTAAACTACACGGGCAGACGGGCAGAGGTTGACGATGGAGGCGGCGGCGGCGACCTAGCTAGGTTTGGAGCGAGGGAAGGATGGTGTGTATGTGTGTGAGCGGGGGATTTGGGGTGAGTGAAGGATTTGGGGGTGTGGAGGGAGTCCAAGGTGGTGTCTGAGGAAATGTTGTGGGTACTAAAAATTTTACTAGGTGGGAGTAAAATAGCGGGGCTACCAAAAATTTGGATCAAGGGATGGAAGTAGAGAGGGGAAGGAGTAACGAACATCACACACGGTTAAAACATAATAACCGTGTGCTATCAAATCGAAAAACACTCCAACCGAGCAGATATTTTTGAGATTGCGAGGGATGCGGGCGGGAGTAAAATTTTGGGGCTACTGAAAATTTGGATCTACTGATTGAAGCAGAGTGGGAGTAACAGACATCGCACACGGTCCAGACATACTAATCATGTGCTATCAAACAGAAAAACCATCTAGGCGTGTAGATATTTTTGAGATTGCGAGGGAGTAGATATTTTCGAGAGCGGGAGGGAAGCCTCATGGAGCCCAATCTACTGTGATCATGTGGGTGACAGGGACAAGGCGCGGCACACGGGTAGTCCTAGGGAACTATGTCTGTTTCGTACCCGATTGCAGACGGTTGTTGCGTCCGACTCGTCTTTTGTTTATAAATTTGGCGAAAAAATGCGGGAAAGGGTCAGAACATGAACACACTTGCATGTGGACCAAATATATGTATGAAAAGGGTGGTTTGATGTTAAAATACCCAATGCACAACTTCGATGTGGCACCTGTCGCACAAAGCGCGGGTTATTATTGCTAGCCCCCCCACCCCCCACAAACACACACACACACACACACACACACACGCACACACACTTCGTGTTGCCGGGAGGGGAATCCTAGCTATGAATGCATGCCCCCAAATAGCTAGGTCTGACATCTCACCCTACCGTAACAGAAAACCGAAAGGAGTACGTCATGATCAACCCCCCCCCCTTTGCCTCCAATCAAATGTGGACCGTGTGCGGGCCCACAGATGTGTTCTTCTAGCGTTAGATGGGTGAGACCACATATGAACCACGCCTGCGGGTGGCCTGATGTGTGTGTGTGTGTGTGAAAACGATTTAGTGTTATTTAAATAACCAAATCACAAATTTGATGTGGCACATGTGCATCGCAATTTAACTGGACATCCCCGACCGCATGGAGATTTATCTAGTACGAAGTAGTACTGTGCCCCCCCCCCACACACACACACTTCAAGTTGGTGGGAGGGGGCATCTCACCAAGGCGTATTGTAAGACTGACCAAGAAGAATCACCACCTTGGTCGTATAACCTCTCTTGTTTGTTCGGTCAAAGTCATGCATGGACGTTCCACATGCGGCCCCACAAAATAGGCTAGCTTGTCACCGATAACCACGCAAAGGAGTGCCTCAAGACAACCACTGTGTGCATGTGGCCCAAACATATGTATGAAGTGGCATGTGGTGTTTGAATATATACCCAATGCACAACTTTGATGTGGCAGCGTGCTTTTGGAACCGGAAAGTCCCCACGCGGAGCGAGGGTTCATGACGTGTAGTATACTATATATATAGGATTCATGTGTATGCGATCCCTTGAACTTAGGTCTCGAATCTCACCATGATCGACGTACGACTATACGATAACACGAACCAAGAGAAGAAGAATCCACCCTGGTAACCTCTCTCGCATTGTTGGTCGAAGTGATGGACGTCCACGCGGGCCCATGAACATATAGGCCGTCGATGATAACCAAGCGAGGGAGAGTGTCCAAAGACAACCACTGCATGTATGTGCCCCAAACATATGTATGGACATGCGTGATGCATGCATATATGTTTAAATACCAAAAGCACAACATTTTGATGTGGCGCGTGCATGCATCGAAAATCGTACAGTCCCCACATAGATCTGGTTCATGACGCGACGCGTGCTCGCCCCCTCCCCCCACTTCGACCCGATGGGAGGGATTCGTGCGTACACATGCGCGAAAAGTATAGTTGCATGTACCGAACTATATAAGATGAACCAAAATTTAATCCCCTGCTAATTATAAGTCAAATTAACCTTTATCGCTGTCGGTCGAAGTGATTGACCAAGCGGGCACATAGAGATGGACGAAGCATCTCGCCGGTAACCCCATGAGTGAGTACTAGAGGACAACCGCCATTGCTTGCTTGTGGGCCAAACATGTGTATGGAGGTGTGTGCTTGTGATGTTTGAATACCTAATATATATGCACAACTTTGATGTGGCACCTGCCTCGGAAACCTTTAAGTCCCCCACACGAGCCAAGGTTCATGACACATAGTATATATATATTACCCCATACTCTCTTCGACGTGTAATATACACTCCTACGTACTGTAACACAACCCGAAAATAATCCTCCTTGTTCGTCAAATTACCTTTCTCATTGTGTCATATATTAGATGGACGACGACCTCGCGGGCCCATGGAGGGAAGAGTCGCAGGAGAATGAGTGACAACCATCGTCTGCACATGGCCGAATGTGTTGGTGATGTTTTTAATACCCAATATGCACAACTTATTTGTGGCACCTGCCTCGGAAACAAAAAAGTCCCCACACGGAGCGACATCGTTCATGACGTGTGTGTAGTATGTGCTGCCCCCGCCCCCTCCTCCCCTCTTCTACACGTACTATATACTTCTACCGCAACACAGCCCAAAAAGAAACCTCCTTGTTGGGTTAAAGTGATGGAGGACAACCTTGTGGGTCCACGGATGGAAGCATCGCACACGAGTGACTGTCCTATATGACGCGTAGTATTGCCCCGCCCACCCTCTTCAACGTGTACTATATATATACTCCTACCGTATGTAACAAAAACTAAAAAATGACCATCCTTGTTGGTCAAATTAACCTCTCTCATCTCATGTCATAGTGCTGGACGGCGACCTCGCGGGCCCACGTGAGTGAGTGTCCTAGGACCATCGCGTGCATGTGGCCCAAAGATGCATGTCAAACTTTTTCGGCAGCGAACATGCGACCAAAGGAATTTAGTGTTGAAAATTGGAAAAAAATTGTCCATTTTCTATACATTGATCGATTTCCCATGGATTTGAATGCGCAAAAATTAAATTTGATCTACATGACACTCGTGATAGTGCACGAAAATGGATTGCAAAATCATATGTGTACGTGTCCATGGGTGCATGTTTAGTCCCCGTGCAAGAAATTTCTAACATCGAGAATCTTGATTTTAAAATCCTGTAAATCCAAAACTAAGTTGAAATTCATGAAACTTATCGTGGTGTCATAAGGACACCAATAGACTGTGATTTTTTTCTTCAAATCTGAGACAAGTTTTGATATATTCTTCTTACATACAGGAAATTATAAATAATTATCAACCAATATCGCAAATGGACTCTTTATTCGAATCGTGTGCGTTAGACCAACAATGTACGCGTCATGCTTCGATTAAGCAATAAAGCAACAGAATTTATCATCAAAAAGGAAAAATCAATATAATATGTGCCGCACGCGTCCCATGTGCCGTACGAGCATGTGTAAGTTGACGAGACGCATGCTAGCAGGCAGACCGAGAGGGCGAGACATGCGCGTGTTCGCTACGCACTCACTGTGGGGCATGCCAGTAGCTGCATGAAATGACGGTAGGCATGCCAGCATTCCGCTATGCAGGCTCACCGGGAGGCGAGCCAACCCTTTGACCACCACCCACCTCGCTCCCACTACTCCATATTAATGGCACGCCCGATCCGCTGGTCATAATAGGCGGCCGCACACCCCGTCCATAGTTGTCACCGCTGCATGGAGTGTATTAGGATTTTGCCGAAGTGCACCATCAGTGGGAGTGGTGATGCCGGGGCTGGTGAAGCACCCGCGCAATGCATGAAGCTTGGCACAGAGGTTGTTGTCACCACCGACGAGGTCTCGCGCGGGTAGTAGCGCGACCTTGACTTCGTCGCCGTCGTCGTGCCTCCCCAGCCGGAGCCGGAGGTCCATAGCTACTCCGGCAACGACTCCGACTCTGATGGAAAACTGGTTAGTCCCCCCTGTTGGGAACAGAAACCCTTGGTTATGTTCACCTAGTCCATGAAATCAGAGTAAGATTCGTTAGATCCGTGTAGTGTATTGATTGTTTGAATGGTATCTATGGTTAGTGATTAATTGTTTGTTTTGTACAAATGATTTTGTTGCTAATAATCCAACTAGGGTTAGCGTGTGTAGGATAAAAAGTAGGTCTAGAGGTGGGTGATTAGACTACTTGACCAAATAAAAATCTAGCCTTTTCCCAATTATAAGTCTTGGCAGATTTTAGCAACTTAGCACAAGTCAAGCGATCAACCTACACATGCAATTCTAAGAGTGTAGCAGCAGAAAGTAAAACATTGCATATGAAGGTAAAGGGAAGGGTTTGGAGAAGGCAAACGCAATGTAGACACGGAGATTTTTGGCGTGGTTCCCATAGGTGGTTCTATCATACATCCACATTTCAACCCACGAAGGGTAACGGTTGCGTCCACGGAGGGCTCCACCGATGAAGGGTCCACGAAGAAGCAACCTTGTGTATCCCACCATGGCCATCGCCCATGAAGGACTTGCCTCACTTGGGTAGATCTTCACGAAGTAGGCGATCTCCTTGCCCTTACAAACTCCTTGGTTCAACTCCACAATCTTGACAGAGGCTCCCAAGTGACACCTAACCAATCTAGGAGACACCACTCTCCAAAAGGTAATAGATGGTGTGTTGATGATGAACTCCTTGCTCTTGTGCTTCAAATGATTGTCTCCCCAACACTCAACTCTCTCACACATATTTGGCTATGGTGGAAAGATGATTTGAGTGGAAGGCAACTTGGAGAAGGGTAGAGATCAAGATTCTTGTGGTTGGATTGGAATGTCTTGGTCTCAACACATGAGTAGGTGGTTCTCTCTCAGAAAATGAGTAGTGGAAGTGTAGGCACGTTCTAATGGATCTCTCTTGAATAGAGAAGGGGGTGGAGGGGTATATATAGCCTCCACACAAAATCTAACCGTTACACACATTTGACCCAACTCGGTCAGACCGAATAGGTGAACTCGGTGAGACCGGTTCAGTTCAAAATGTGAACATTAGGATTCTCGGTGGGACCGACATGATCAACTCGATGGGACCGATGCGCTAGGGTTAGGGCAAAACCTCATATCGGTGTAACCGATTGCTTGAACTCGATGAGACCGATTTCAGCAATGAGTAAATAGAGAGTTGGTCAGGAAAACCTCGGTGGGACCAATCGCTCATTTTGGTGAGACCAAAACGTTACGAAAAGGAAACAGAGAGTTTGCATTGTGAACTCAGTGGGACCGATCGCTCATTTTGGTGAGACCGAAACGTTATGAAGGGAAACAGAGAGTTTGCGATCCCATATCGGTGAGACCAAAATCCCTATCGGTGAGACCGAACTAATTAGGGTTTCTGGCTATGGCTATGTCAATGGAACTCGGTGGCGCCGGATTGATCAAATCGGTGGGGCCGAGTTTGACTTTAGGTTCAGGACATATTGGGATGTGAGAAAGTGGTTGAGGGCTTTGGTGCATATCACTAAGAATTTTGAGCAAGTAGATCATTAAGCAACACCTCATCCCCTTTTAATAGCATTGGCTTTTCCTATGGACTCAATGTGATATTGGATCACTAAAATAGAAATGTAGAGTCTTGAGCTTTTGCCAATATTTGTCCTTAGCATTTTGAGGGGTCCACATCTCTAGTCCATGCCATGCCAATCATTGAACTTTCTAAAATATTCAACTGAATGGATATTAGTTCAATGAGCTATATGTTGTTATGAATTACCAAAACCACCCGGGGATTAGTTGCACTTTCAGCGTGCATGCTAATAATTCGTAGTCAGATCTTGAGAATTGATTTTGAATGTCCTACATACATGTTTGTGCCCTTTTTTTCTTCCATATCTTGAGAATTGATTTTAAATGACCTACATGTATGTTTCTGCCTTTTTCCAGATTGCTATGTACACAGATGAGGCTCCGGCCAGCGGTGCCGCCGGCTGTAGATCCTGCACCCGGCAGCGCGGGCAGAAGCGGCCACACCCCCTGGATCTGAGGAACCCGTAGAATATCGAGCGAACCACATCAGCGATCTCCCAGACGCCATCCTTGGGGAGATCATCTTCCTTCTCCCCAACAAGGATGGATGCCGCACACAGGTCCTCACATCTCGATGGCGCACTCTATGGCGCGCCACACCTCTTAATCTCGACTGTCACCGGCTATCTGTTGTTCATGATTTTGAACTCCACGGAGCCATCATCACCTCCCACTAGGACTCCGTTCAATGTCTATGCATCCCAGCATGCTGCCTGCTGCACATACCCCCCACAGTGGACACCTGGCTGACATCCCATCAATTCGAAAAACTCCACATCTTGAGTTCTACCATTACTATGCAAATAGTTGTCCACTAAGCATTGTAGTTGTGCCCTCACCACCAATGTCCATCTCATGGTTTTCCTCCTCTCTCCACACCACCACCCTGGCCCAGTATCATCTACCATACAATTAGGTACAAATGCTTCGACTCCCACTGCTAAAAAAACTCGCGCTTGTGGTGGTCAATCTGTCGGAGGCCTCACTGCACAGCACCATTCACTCTTGATGCCCTGCCCTGGAGCGCTTGCTGCTTTTTTTGGAAAAGAAATCCGTATGCATTGTCTCCAAATAAAGTCGCCTCACCTTGTAAGCATTGGAATTTGCTTTAAAGGAGAGGAGCTCATCATCAAAGACCCCCTTCACTCCAAAGGCTGCTCCTTGATTATCGTTATGCACCTTCACAAATAAATGTGGTCTCTGCGTCAAAACTGGAGACCTTGGGTGTAATTCCTGATCTGTTTGAAGGTTATAAGATGGTGGTTGGCTCCACACTTATTCAGGTACTGTATATCATCATCAACACTTTTGTAATCATAAGCTACATTTTTCGTTTGTGTGCGTAAGTTTTATATCATCAACACTTTTGTAATCATAAGGTGCATTTTTCATTTGTGCACATAAGTTTTATATAATCTCGGAGTACGCTTTCGGTACTAATATTATGTTCTATGCTCAGTGAAGAGTTTTTCCATGGGTACCCTATCAATGGTGTTGGATTCTGTGAAGACCTTACATATCAGTATGTGGTGTTTTGGTCTGAACATGATTATCGGCTTGTTGTGATGCTTTCCATGTCTGGAGAATTTGTATATAGAGGTGATGATATCAAGCACATTGATATACTTTACTAGAACTAACCGTTCAGCTATACTATTTTTTTAGACATTAACTGTTTTCAGTCTTCATGTCTATTTAAGCTAAAGGACATGGACAAAAAGGTATAACCAATTGGTGGCATAAGAGGCACCAGGATTTTCTCAGTTCTCATGACATTCGTTTGAGGACAATAACGCTAGAAGGATATGCATCCAACCATGCAACCACTAGCTTTGTCAGATTCTCCCTGTTGAATCTGAGAGTACTATTGTCCAGGAGGATTAAGTTTTTTAACAAAATTTTTCCCACGGATGGACACATTGAACATCATAAAAAGAAGTTTCAGGTGGACAAAAGGGCTTCTGAACATGCTTGGCTTCTATTTACAACAACTTGTCTTCATGTACCAGTAGATTTTCTGGTCCAAGATCTTGATTTTATGGATCAGACCGATCCATTTGATTGTGACTATCGAAAACTTTGGTTGAGTTAGTTGTTATTGTCCTGTTCAATCTGGATTTTGTGTAAACCTGATGAACAATTAATCATCATGCTTTTGTACCTTCTGTAATCTGGGGTTAGATATTGCTGCCCTTTTCAACTAGGCTTTGACCCATATTTTCTTTCATGCAAACCGGAGTTTCTATCAAGAAGCCTCATGGTTCCGAGAGGGAACTTGGTCGCATGATCTGTGTGCGAGACAACATAAGTTGTATCTTCCCGCCTTGATTTATTTTACAGAGACAACATGCAACTATGCTAAACACATGAAATTATTCAGGGTTCATTTCTCCTTTTATACATTGATTTTCCTAGGCATTTTTAACAAATAGCCACCACGTTATTATCACAAACGTTCGTATTAGTCCAACCATGGGCATTCAACTAACCATTTATACTGCCGCGTGCAGTTGTTTGATTAGACAGGACGATTGTGAGCAGTCTGCCATGCACGCCGCGAGCGCTGCAATTTATTATTGGTTTTGGAATTTTGTTTTGGCTGCCTCGGGAAGGTACGTAGAATAGTCCTCCATTCTCATCTATAAGCACCGCCGCCGAGGATCGCCGCCTGCTGCGAGATGGAGGACGAGCCGACCAACAAGCGGAGGCGGGTCGAGCCAGAACCGCAAGAGCCTCCGGCGAACGTGGACTTCATCAACAGCATCCCCGATGAGATGTTGGTAACCATCATATCCCACCTCCCCATAAAATATGGCGTGCGGACCATTGTCCTCTCATGGCGGTGGAGCCCCCTCCGGCACACCACCCCCTGGACATCATCGTCGACCACGAGTTCTGCAGCGGGGAGTAGCAACTCCTAGATGCATTGTCCCACGTCCTCGCCACGCAACTGGGCCGGCCAGACGCCTTGCTATTGGCAGACATCTTGGGGAGCGTGGCCGCTGTGATGTTGTTGATGTTGTCCTCCCCCGGTGCCTCTTGCTCCCGCTTCGGCCGCAGGGGAGGTGGTAATGACGCCGCCTGCGCCGACCACGTTCCCCGCAGTGTCCATGTATCCATGTGTCCCCGTGGCCCCCGCGGTGTTGGCGGCTGCATGTGATGTGGCCTTCAAGGTGGACGGATGAGCCGCACCACCGGGCTTCTTCTTGGGCTCCATGGATGACGAAACCATTGGTGAAGAAAACGGTGATGAAGATGATGCGCTGCGTACACTTCTCGGGTTCGCGCAAGCGCCTCCCCCTACCTGGCGCACCAAATATGTCATGGGAAACCACGGCCACCTATGGGGCCATCAGCCCCTTGTGGTTCGGCAGGGGGATGAGCACATTGCACAAAGAGCGGAGAACGTCGCACAGCATGACAGAGATCACACAGGCAATTTTTACCCAGGTTCGGGCTGCTGTGAGGAATAAAACCCTACTCCTGCTTTGGTGGATTGATGAGAGGATTGTGGTGGAGACGCAATGCTCTAGCCTGGTAAGGTGGCCTCGGGGCGAGAGCAGCTACGCGCGTATGAGTGTACATGGGTCCGAATCCTTTCTGTAGTTGCCATGGCCCTCCTTTTATAGATCAAGGGGTCACCACAATGGCAAATCAGTCATTGTGCACTGATTAGATAGCGAACAATGCTATCATACCTGACTCTGCAGGTAGGTCAGGACGCATTAAATGTGCTGCTTAGTGTCACATCGTAGCGTAGCCCGGCAAGCCTTGTCGGGCTGTTCGGCCACCTTCTCTCCTGCCTGCGTGACACATCTCTGGACGGGTGTCATTTGGAGGTGATTTCCATAGGAAGTGGCTACCACGTGCCAAATAACAGCCACTTAGTCACCTTAGAGCTCGCCACCGCATCAATCGGTGACTTGTGTTGTTGTGAGGTGGAGCGGTGGAGCTTTGGTGGGGTAGTCCGCTCTTCGTCGTGCCCAGCAGGCCTGTCGGGATGGTCTTGAGATTTCTATTCATGGCAACCTCGACCTCGCTAGGCTCTCCTGCCCTGCAAGGTTTTTTTTTCTCTTAGTGGTATCTTGCTCCTTTAGCTTAACTTGGTCTTCTTGATCCGCCCTTTGATTTCTCAAAGATTTGATCTCTTCTCGCTTGGTTTGGTCCTGGACGTCGCAACCTTGCTCTTGAGCCTGTGCGCAGTCTGGGCAACACACCCTGGGTTTTTTGCATCGATATGATATCTAAGGCAATGATCATGAATATAGGCATCATGTCCGTGACAAACACACCGACTCCTGCCTGCATCTACTACTATTACTCCACACATTGACCGCTATCCAGCATGCATCTAGAGTATTAAGTTCATAAAGAACGAAGTAATGCCTTAAGCAAGATGACATGATGTAGAGGGATAGATCCAATCAATATGGTAAAAAAACCATCTTTTTATCCTTAATGGCAACAATAAAAATGTGTGCCTCGCTACCCCTACTGTCACTGGGTGACGACACCGCAAGATTGAACCCATCACAGAGCACCTCTCCCATTGCAAGAAAAACCAATCTAGTTGGCCAAACCAAATTGATAGATCAGAGAGAAATACAAAGCTATCTTAATCATGCATAAAAGAGTTCACAGAAGACTCAAATAATATTCATAGATAATCTGTTCATAAATCCACAATTCGTCGGATCTCAACAAACACACCGCAAAAGAAGATTACATTGAATAGATCTTCAAGAACATCTAGGAGAACATTGTATTGAAGACCAAAGAGAGAGAAGAAGCTATCTAGCTACTAGCTATGGACCCTTAGGTCCGTGGTAAACAACTCACACATCATCGTAAGGGCAGCAAGGTTGGTGCAGAGGCCCTTCGTGATCGAATCCCCCTCCGGCGGAGTGCCAGAAAAGGCCCCAAGATGGGATCTCACGAGAACAGAAGCTTGTGGTGACGGAAAAGTATTTTTGACGATTTGGATATTTATAGAGCAAAGATTAGGGTTAGAAGGTCTACGAGGGGCCTAGATGCCTAGGGGGCGCCCGGGGCGCCCCCTAGGGGTTTTGGCCTCCTCGTGGGTCTTCTGGCCTCCTCCTGAAGCTTCCTAGATGTCTTGTTGTCCAAGAAAAATCGTCAAAAAGTTTTTTCTATTTGGACTCCGTTTGGTATTGATTTTCTGTAAAAGACAAAAACAAGGAAAAAACAGCAACTGGCACTGGACACTAGGTTAATAGGTTAGTCCCAAAAATGATATAAAATAGCATATTAATGCATATAAAACACCCAAGATAGATAATATAATAGTATGGAACAATCAAAAATTATAGATACGTTGGAGACGTATCATCAGTCGGGTTCAGTTAGCAGTGAAGGGATTGATCAATCGGCTTCAGTATGTGTAGCACTGCGATCGCTCGGGTTCAGTAAGCGAACGCCTCTCTCGGGTTCAGTTATAGCAAACACGGCTCGCACCATGCACGTGTACGAGAGAGAAACGCGTAAACCACACTGCATCGCTCGGCCCTGACCACCCAATGTAACTGGGAACACTGCAAAAAATCCTCGCCCTCATTTCTACCATGATTTTTTATGTCAAGGATGGCCCAAAGAATGTCATGCAGGTGCGTCCCTAGCCCGCCCAGGACGAAAAATCCATTTTCTGTCATGATTCTTTGTCATAGAAGTAGGAGCCCACCACATCTATGATGATATGTGGTTTTGTCACAATTATCATCATAGAAGTGTCATAACCATGACAAAAAAATCGTTCGGACCATAATGTCACGGATGTGTCTTTTTTTGTAGTGATTGTTATTCATCATGGTAGTATGCAGTTGTATCAACATCCTTGGCATAGATATTAGTAAAACTATGATGATTATGGAAATGCTCAAGTTCTTGAAAGCACGCTCAGTCACTAGGTTATATCCTAGGTATCAATAGGAATGTGCCTTCCATTTGCCGATTGTTCTATAACCATAGTTTCCATTTCAATCTAAGTATGCCATTTCTTTCGAATTCCTTCAAATGATCATTTCTGAATTTGCCTTAGTCTGGTATAAATAGTTTCAATGATCCCAGTATCAAAAATAATTCTTTTTGCCACCTACGGGGATAGTTCCACGAGTCACCTTCCCTAAGGTGCCCCCTTATGGAATCATGGCAATTTATCTCCTCGCTACTTTGACATTTATTCACCATCTTCCTAAGCATGGAATTGTTTCCAACCAAATTGAAACCCTCGTCTTCAACCTCTTTCCATTGCTCCTAATGTGTGTTTTGTGTCTCAACTCAAGAGGTGTTCTTACGTCTCACTCCATGAGTTGATCTTGAGTTGCTCGATCTTCGAGAAGATCGATTCTTGTAGACTTTCTTTCTTTCACTATCATGTTGGGTGAAGATCTCTAAAGCAAAGACGTCAAGATCAATATGATGCAATGATTCAACATCTTTGAGAAGGGCAGTTGGATCGTGAAGATTGTGATAGTTAGTATCCCTTTTTCCTCTTACCTCACATCTTGAATCTCGTGACGAGATTCTTGTTTAGTGGGGTTGAGTTGTCACAGCCCTAGAATAATTGCCTGCAAATAGTTGCATCTACATCCATGCATCATGTTTAAATTTTTATTAAACTTGAAATGGGGATTGATCAAACCCTAGCACCCCTCTGAATTACCAGGATCAACTAAAATATTTTTCAATGAACCCAAAATGCCCTTCAGAAAAGTTCATCATTTTTGAATTGGTTGAAAACCTCTAAAAAAATGATGCACATTTTTCTAGGTCATCCTGGATTTTTGAATTAAATTATATTGTATTTAAATTAGGGCATTTAAATGCTATAAATAATTTAAATGCTCCAATAATTCTGGAAAAGTTGAGGGATGTTGGAAATATTTCAAAAGTGCCCACAAATATTTTCATGAGTTTTAAAAGGGTTTAGTATTATTACTAAATCAGAAATAGAAAAAAGGACAGAAATAAGAGAGAAGGAGAGAGGGGGGAGAGGGAGGGAGAGAGAGAGAGGCCACCTAGACACTTATCTGGCCCAGCCCACCAAGGGCAGGAGGGTCTACTTCCTCCTGGCGCCAGTTGGACTGGGCGCATGCCCGACGCACACGCGTGCTCCGCGAGCCATGCAGCTGCCTGCCTAGCCTCCTCCAGCCAATGCGACGATGCACACGAACCCCCGAATACGTCTGGATCCGCTCGACCTCTCCATTCTTCCCCTCGCTCTCCCCTCGCCATGGCCGATGATGTTGCGCCCGCGCCGACATGAACCACCGCGTCCATCGCCTCCCCATCGTCTCTCCGACGTACCCACGAGCTCCGCCGTGCTGCCCTTGTCCTCTGCTTCGAGTCATGCGACTAGAAGATCTCCGACCTATTCTTCCTCCTTTGGATTCCAAGATCGCCATTGTCGCCCCGCTCGCTCCGACGCCTCCTCGAGCTTGCTGTCTGCCCCGCTCGAACCGTTGTGAGCCTGTCTCTTTTCCCCTCGCTCTCGTGCTCAATTTCTCATCATAGCCTCCGTATCACCGATGACCAAAAACCGTCGCCGCCTGAGCTCGTCGCCGACGATGCTCCAATGACCATTTGCTCACCCCAGTGTGCCCAATGTGCTCACCTCAACACGTAGCGCCCCACTAGCCCCTCACTTCGCACATTTGTGCGCCGCAGCCGCATCTCCGCACACACCCAAGCTCCAGTCACTGCTGCCAAGCTCGCCACCGTCAGCTTTGGCCACCTCAGGCCCGGCCACCACCTCCGTTCGACGCACGCCGACGAGAGCTCTCCAACAAGCCCAGTCACACCTCGAACCGTGCCTCGTAGCATGATCCCGATTGCCATTCCGCGTTAGACCCCGTCGACGGCTAAACACCAGCGAGTTTGACCCAGTTGACCAGGGGTTTGACTCCCCTGGGTCACTGACGTGTGGGCCCAGGTCCCTAATTAACTCAGATTGGGATTAATCTTAGTGTTAACTAACACTGTTAGTTAGGTTAGTCACTAACACGCGGGTCCCACTGGTGACCTAGACCGCCCCTGTTGAGTGTTGATGCCATAGTGACGTCATACTAACACAATAAGTCATTTTATGGATTTAGTTTAATTTAGAATATCCAGGACATTCTAGAAAATGATATAAACTTCTAAAAATCATAGAAATTCAACCATAACACCGAATGAAATAATTTATATATGAAAAATGATCAGAAAAATATGAAGAATCTGTTTATACCATGATCATGCGTGTTTGAACAAGTTAAACTCGCCGAATAGGACAAATGATGATTAGGGTAATTTATGAAATAACATTTGGAGTTGGAATTTGATCTTGTTTAAATTTCGCTTCAATTAACTTGGCTAAATATTGCATTAGGTGAATTTAGTACCTTAATATGACATGTAATTCATGTGAATGTGCATTGCATTGATTTTGTTCCTTCTTTGCTAGTCGGTGTTGTTCCTTCTCAGTAGCTGATATTTTTGAGGTTCCGATCGTTGTCACTGATGAAGAGCAGTACAATCTTAAGAAGTGCCAGGCAAGCAAAAAAACCTTGATCACTTTGATACAATCCCGCTCTCTCGCTCCTGGTCTCTTTTAATGCATTACGACAACAATGATTCAACTTTTACATGTTGCGGTAGTTGAACCCATTCCTCTACATCACCTATCTTTGCCACAGTAAATAGTTGAAACCCACTAGCATGAGTAGGAGTTGTTTGAGCCACGGTGTGCTTACTCATTCATGCTTGATTGCTATGCCTGCACTACTTAGAGTTGTATCAGCTCTGATTCATCTGGGATGGATTGGGATGGTGGTGAACATCTTCCACTATTGAGAGCTAAATGTGTGAACACGATTTGGTAAAGGTAGCAGTGGGAGGCCATGTAGGAGTACATGGAGGATTGTCTCATTGGGACCGACCTCAAGAACCGAGTTATGTGTATGTTATCCAAGACTAGCTACTACCACACATTGGGATCCTTAATTGACTCTCTTGACTTATTAATTGCCTTGATCTTTGTCCATGAGTTGCAACTAGTTTCTAGTGTTTGTAGGATATGTGTTAGAGGCCACGCGTAGTGCTGACCCTAGGGGTGGGCTATGATGCGGTATAGACACTATGGCATGGTGTACCGAGGCACCCGTTTGGTGGGCTTGGGAACCATGCACACATCATTTGGGGCATAGTGGAAACCTCAGCCAAACTTCCTTGCGGATCAAGCTCAAATAGGCGATAAACCTGGATTAGAGACTTGTGTGGTTAGTCAGGTCGTGGCCGACATGCTCACCAGGCTTCCGCTTGATGGTTGTCGACATACATGATGTGTATATGGTGGTAAGTGGTGAGAGCGCGTGTGAAGAAGTACACCCCTACAGGGTTATTAAACTATTCGAATAGCCACGTTCGTGGATATGGACTACTTGGAAAGCTTACATTGTTCATAGACAAGTTGAAAGGGATACTCTAAAATGCACAAGATAAGTGTGAGTGCCATGGATGGTCTTCTCGTAGGGAGATGGGAGCGGATCCATAGTGGTATATTGATATGGTGACTATGTGGACTCATGTGCGCTTTCTCACCTCAAAGAAAATACTGGTAGTCATAGTACATGATAGCCACTGAGTCAGAGCTGGCTTGTTGTGGTTACAGTCCACCACCCCATTGTTGATACTGGTGCATATGTAGCTAGTTCTGATGTAAGTCTTCCTGAGTACATTTGTACTCATGTTTGCTTAATTTATGTTTTATAGAGGAGACTTCAGTCTCACTAGTAGTTCCACGTGGGCTTCGACGATTAGCTTGGAAAGCCGAAAGAGAGGTCTGGTTGCTTTGGAGGGTCTTGTAGATAGACAGGCTTTCTATCCTTCTTTCTTTTCAACTGTCTGTACTCAGACAGGTTTATGCGTCCGCTTGTTGCTTGTATGACATTGTATGTTGGGTCATGAGAACCATGTTTGTAATATCATGTTATGTATGGTTACTCGGAGCCTCTTAAAATAAATACTTTGAGTCATAGATTTATGTTGTGATGTCATGTTGTATCTACACATATCGAGCATATTGTGTGTATGTTATTGAAATGCTTTGGTATGTGTGGGATCCGACACCTAGCTGTTTATTCTTGGTAGCCTTCCTTACGGGGAAATGCCTCCTAGTGCTTCCCTCTGGAACACATGGATTGACCACCATGTGTCCTTCTTTGCTCCTATGTTTATCCCTATGGGGAAATGTCACGTGATGTTTACTAGAGTCCTTTGTAGCCTCACTATGACTCGGTTACACTCACTGCTGACCGACACGTGCATTGTTGGGTCACGTATGCATGTCCCTGTAAGTTTGTGCCACCTTGGTTTATGACTAGTCATGTCGGCCTGGGTTCTCTGTCATATGGATGCTAGCGACAAAATCATATATGTGAGCCAAAAGGCGCAAACGGTCTCGGCTAGGTAAAGGCGGCAGCCATGGATTACCGTTTGTGAGGCCGCAAAGTGATATGATGTGTTACATGCTAGATCGATGTGACTTAGGGTTGGGGTCCTGACATATAGTCTATGGTTGTTGTTGAAATTATTTCTAGAGATAAAATCCACATAAATAGAATCATTAACACATCATTAGGATCAACATGAGCATTTTATTAGCAAAAAAATTCATAAGAGCATCCATTTTATCATTCAAAGTAGAAACTTCTTCAATGGAGTTTACCTTCTTACCAGTTGGAGCTCGATCGGTGTGCCATTGAGAATAATTTGTCATGATATTATCAAGGGTTTGTGTAACTTCTCCCGATGTGATTTCCATAAAAGTACCACCTGTAGCAGAGTCTAGAAGATTTCTCGACACAAAGTTTAGTCCCGCATAATTTTTTTTGTATTATCATCCATAAGCTTAAACCATGAGTGGGACAATTTCTAATCATTAATTTCATTTTCTCCCAAGATTGTGCAACATGTTCATGCTCAAGTTTCTTGAAGTTCATAATTTGATTTCTAAGAGAAATAATATTAGCAGGAGGAAAATACTTGGCAATAAAAGCATCCTTACACTTATCCCATGAATCAATACTATTGTGAGGCAAGGATGAAAATCAAGTTTTAGCACAATGTATTAGTGAGAAAGGAAATAATTTCAACTTTATAACATCATTATCCACATCTTTTTTCTTTTGCATATCACATAATTCAACGAAGGTATTAAGATGGGATGCATCATCTTTACTAGGATTTCCAAAAAATTGTTCTTTCATAACAAGATTTAGCAATGCAGCATTAATATCATACAACTCCAAACTAGTGGTGGGAGGAGGAATTGGAGTACTAATAAAATCACTATTATTAGTTTTGAAAAGTTACACAACTTGGTGTTTCCTTGAGACATAGTGACAAAGCAAGCAAACAAGCAAACTAACAAAGTAAAATATTTTTGTATTTTTTATTTTTATGAGAAGTGGAGGGTGATGAAAAAGAGAGGCAAATAAAGAGTAGAGAAAGTAGATGATAGTTTGTATGTAGGAACCTGAGAATTTGATGATGTCTCCTCGGCAACAGCGCCATAAATTATTCCTGCTACTTGTAAACTACTTTGGGATTTCCCCAAAGAGGAGGGGTGAAACAGTACTGTTTAGATAAGTATTTTCCTCAGTGAGAACCAAGGTTATCAAACCAATAGGAGAACCAAGCAAGCCTCCTTTAGCAGCACCTACACACACAAAAGTAAATACTTGAACCCAACGCGGGCAAGAGGGTTGTCAAT
The DNA here is from genome assembly GCF_018294505.1 of Triticum aestivum. Classification (NCBI taxonomy): domain Eukaryota; kingdom Viridiplantae; phylum Streptophyta; class Magnoliopsida; order Poales; family Poaceae; genus Triticum; species Triticum aestivum. Next base: position 48,520,723 of record NC_057803.1, read on the forward strand.
CGCCTTGAACTCGTTATTTGCAAGGATTAATTCTGATACTTATAGATAGATAAAAAGAAAAGTAAAACAAAATAAAAGTAAATAAATTGCAGCAAAATATTTTTGGTTTTTATAATATGATAAAGGTATACCTGGGGGGCATAGTTTTCACTAGAGGCTTCTCTCTCGAACACATAGCATACGATGGGTAAACAAATTACTGATGGGCAATTGATAGAAAAGCGTATAGTTGTGACATATTCATGACAATGATCACACATATAGGCATCACGTCTGTGACAAGTAGACCGACTCTGCCTGCATCTACTACTATTACTCCACCAATCAACCGCTATCCGGCATGCATCTATGGTATTAAGTTCATGACAAACAGAATAGTGCTTTAAGCAAGATGGCATCATGTAGACAAAGTAAACCCAATCAATATGAATAAACCTCGTAGTTTTATCCTTAATGGCAATAATACAATATGCGTCTCGCTACCCTTTCTGTCACTGGGTGAGAACACCGCAAGATTGGACCCATTACAGAGCATCTCTCCCACTGAAGATAAATGAATATAGTTGGCCAAACCAAACAGAGGGAAATACAAAGCTATCATAAGCATGCATAATAAAGTTTAGAAAAGACTCAATTACTTTCAATTAATAATCTAATCATAAGCCCACAATTCACGATATCCCAACAAACACACCGCAAAAGAAGATTGCATCGGATAGAACTCCAAGAAGATCGCGGAGAACATTGTATTAAATATCAAAGAGAAAGAAGAAGCCATCTAGCTACTAGCTATGGACATGTAGGTCTATGGTAAACTACTCACGCATCATCGAAATACTACAAATGATGTAGAAGCCATCACTCAAAGTACTAATTTCTTCAACAGAGATCACGTTTTTACTAGTAGGAGTTCTTTCAGTATGCCATTATGAATAATTTGCCATAATATTATCAAGCAATTTTGTAGCTTCTCCTAGTGTGATTTCCATAAAGATACCACCCGTGGCAGAATCTAAAATATTTATAAAAACAAAGTTCAATCCCGCATAAAAATTTTGTATGATCATCCATAAACTTAACCCCATGAGTGGGGCAATTTCTTATCATTAATTTCATCCTCTCCCAAGATTGGGCAACATGTTCATGCTCAAGTTGCTTAAAGTTCATAATTTGATTTCTAAGAGAAATAATTTTCGTGGGAGGAAAAATACTTGGCAATAAAAGCATCCTTACACTTATCCCAAGAATCAATAATGTCTCGTAATGAGAATGGAAATAATTTTAATTTGACAATATCATTATCCACATCTTTTTTTTTTTGCATATCACACAATTCAACGGAAGTGTTAAGATGGGATGCAACATCTTCATTGGGACTACTAGAAAATTGTTTTTTCATAACAAGATCTAGCAAAGCGGCATTAATATCACACGACTCCGGACTAGTGGCAGGAGGAGAAATTGGAGTAATAATAAAATCATTATTATTAATATTGGAAAAGTCACACAACTTTGTTTTTTCTTGAGACATCGCGACAAAGCAAGCAAGCAAGCAAAAAAGACAAACGGAAAATATTTTGTGTTTTTGTAAAAACATTTTAGAAGTCGGGGAGATGAAAACAATGGGAAAATGGCAAATGAAAGTAAATGCAAGGAGGTGAAATTTTTGTGCAATGGTACTTGATATGTGTTGGTGATGTCTCCTCGGCAACGTCGCCAGAAATTCTTCTTGCTACTTGTGAGATGCGTTGGGATATCCTCGAAGATGAGAGGATGATGCAGTACAACAGAGATAAGTATGTTCCTCAATTAAGAATCAAGGTTATCAATCCAGTAGGAGAACCACGCAATACCTTGTGAACAGCACCTACGCACAAAATAACAAATATTTGCATCCAACACAAACAAGGGGTTTTCAATCCCTTGATGGTTAATTGTGAGGATCAAATCTTGTAGTGATAGATAGATAAACAAAAACACAAAATAAAATAATGATAAATAAATTGCAACAAAGTATTTTTGGATTATATATATATGATAAAGATAGACCCGAGGGTCATAGTTTTCACTTGAGGCTTCTCTCTCGAACAAAAAGCATACGGTTAGTAAACAAATTATTGTTGGGCAATTGATTAAAAAGCGAATAATTATTATGATATCCAAGGCAATGATCATGTATATAGGCATCACGTCTGAGACAAGTAGACCGACTCTTGCCTTCATCTACCACTATTACTCCACACATCGACCGCTATCCAACATGCATCTAGAGTAATAAGTTCATAAAAAATGAAGTAACACCTTAAGCAAGATGACATGATACAGACAAAGTAAACTCAAGCAATATGAATAAACCTCATCATTTTATACTTAATGGCAACAATACAAATACGTGTGTTGTCCTTTCTGTCACTGGGATATAGAGCACCGCAAGATTGAACCCATCACAAAGCACCTCTCCCATTGCAAGATAAATCAACCTAGTTGGCCAAACCAAACCGAACGGATAGATAGAAGAGAAATACAAAACTATAATAATCATGCATAAAAGAGTTCAGAGAAGACTCAAATAATATTCATAGATAATCTGATCATAAACCCACAATTTATCGGATCCCAACAAACACACCACAAAAAGTCATTACATCGGATAGTTCTGCAAGAACATCGAGGAGAACATTGTATTGAAGATCAAAGAGAGAGAATAAGCCATCTACTCCCTCCGTTCCAAATTACTTGTCGCGGTTTTAGGTCAAATTTGAACTAAAACCACGACAAGTAATTTGGAACGGAGGGAGTAATTACTAGCTATGGACCCGTAGGCCTATGGTAAACTACTGATACACCATCGGAAGGGCATCAAGGTTGATGTAGAAGCCCTCCGTGGTCGATTCCCCATCCGGCAGAGTTCCGGAAAAGGCATCCAGATGGGATCCCGCAAGAACAAAGGCTTGCGGCGGCGAAAAAGTATTTTGGATGGCTCTCTATTGGTTTCCCAGTTTTAGAGAATTTATAGAGTTGGAATTAGGTCAAATGGAGGAACGAGGGGCGCACAAGCCACATGGGCGCACCTACCCCCTGGGTGTGCCCATGTGCCTTGTGGCCTACTCCTTCACCTTCTGGCCTCCTCCCGAAGCTTCTAGGGTCTCTTATGTCCAAAAAAAATCATCATAAATGTTTCGTGGCACTTGGACTTCGTTTGGTACTGATTTTCTAGTAAACCAAAAATAGACTAAAAAACAGCAACTGACACTTGGCACTAAGTTAATAGGTTAGTCCCAAAAATGATATAATATTGCATATAAAACATTCAAGATTAATACTATAATAGCATGGAACAATAAAAAATTATAGATGCATTGGAGACGTATCATGAGTCCATGTCCACCTTTATCCTTGGGGCTTAACACGACCTCCCATGTGACTGGACAAGTCCACCAATAACCCCTAACCGACCATTTCCAAAAAAAGGCATGTCTAATCTTGTCGATGGACTTGGTGACCCAGGGTGGTGGATCTAGCAAAAAGGTGAAATCGTGGTAGAATTAAGCACAAATTACACAAAAATGGGGCGATTGAGTCAGTAAAAAAAAGAATGGGGTGGTCGCTCCATGTAAGCATCGCAGCATGCCAAGAGGCAAGAAAGGCCTCAACGTATCCATGAGTATTTGTAAATCATCCTTCTTGGACTTCTTGCAGTTCATTGGCAACCCAAGGTAAGTGATGTGGAGATGCTTAAGTTGATAGTTGAGCATATTACAACAAATCTCAATAAAACAGGTGTCGTGGCTTATGGGTGTATTTTTTTTTAAACAGCTTATGGGTGTACTAGAGCTCTTAAGGATATTGCAATTTAGCCCAGAGGGTGGAGGCACCGCCGAAGATATGCACTAGGGTTTTAACAACCTGTACATATGCGAGAGAAACGCATAGAAAAAGAATAATGTCGTCGGCATATAAAGAAAGCCTTTATTGAATAATGTCACTAGGAAATACAGTGAGCAGCCCCAAATCCTCTGCCTTAGAAATGGGTAGGTTAAAAGCATCCATAGTAATGATAATGTGCATCAAAGACACGGAAACTCCTTGTCGTAAGCTCCGAGCATGCCAAATAAATGGTCTCCGAGCATCATTGAGTAGTATGCTTGAAGAGGCCGTCGAGAGAATCACAATCCATGTCTGCCACGTTGGCCTGAGGCCCTTATCCCTAAGGATATCAAGAAGGAATTGCCAAGCGTCTGCATCAAAAGCTTTAGAAATACCTAATTTCGAAATAAGACTACTGCATCGTCCCACACGAGAGAGTGACATTATTCATCTTGGTTGAATAAACTCATGATGGTTTTAGCCCAAACAATCTTCATCTTAATATTCCCAAACGACTTGGAACTCCAACTTAGGAGAGATTTGGTTGCGAACTTAAGTTTACACCCGAATCGAGTGAGCGGATTTGAGATTGAGCAAAGGGCCTCTCTAGACCAAGCCGCGAAAATCGTCTCAATGAAGTCATCCAGATCAAGCCAGGAGGATTCAAAGCGAAAACACCAACACTTAACACTGTTGTGAACCATATAGAGGAGCAGCGGGCAATGGTGTGAGATGGCCGAAGAAATTCGTTAGAGGAAGGAGTAACAACGAATACCACTCTGGAGAGCCTAAAATGCGAACAATTTGCATAGCACGGTATTCTCTTGGTCTATTGGTCATTAGACCAGGAATATGCACAACTATTGAGAGTAATGTCGGGCAATATGGGCTACCATTGTGAGTAATGTCGAGCAGGCCGAGGTCATTTACGGCCTTCATGATGTTGCCCAACATGTAGCGATTGATATTATTATTATTCTTGTCATCGACACTTGGAATAAGGTTAAAATCCCCGGAGAGGAGACATAGACTAGTCGCGCTCTCACATATAAGCCTAAGCTCTTCGAGAAATCTTAACTTGTCCTGTCTATCTTGTGGCCCATAAACGGAGCTAGCCCAGAAGGCTGGCAAGTAGGGGCGATGGTAAGTAAATGTGAACGTTTATAGTTGGTTAATGTGCCTAGCTACTCACCAAGCAATCATTCCTGCAAAAAAGTCAACATTTTCAGAGATTAAAATTTTAGGCCAACTCCCCCTTCTCTCTCTCTCTCACACACACACAAGCTACTTTTTTGGAGCATGGTGAACATACTTCGGCCCTGTTTGGATACTCTAACACAGTTAGAGTTAGAGTTATTTTCTAACTCACTCTAACCCAAATAAGCACCTCTCCACCAGGATAGTTGGGTTGTGATCATATCCTTGCACAATGTATCTATGCCCGTGAGACCTAGCATCGCTGCTTTGATGTTCTGAACCTGCCTACCGCGGTCACGACACCCCAAGATTGCTTTCTGGAATAGTGGATGGCGCAGAGACAAGCCTTCCAAAAGGAGGAGAGGCGTGGGTTTGACACTTTGTTTATCTGTGCCACGTGGTCCATGTGGAAGCAGTGGAACGCCTGTGTCTTCAATCGGAGAGAACAACAGTTAGATGCGCAGGCCCTGACGAGTAGCATTCTTGAGGAGATTAAGGAATAGAAACTTGCTAGAGGCGGAGTAGGTGGTTTACAAAGATTCGTGAGAGTGTAGCTTATTCTCTTGTAATGGTGTGGGTGGGCTAATGGTGGTGTCCACACTACTATCGGCCTCTTGTAATCAAATTTTCTTCTTTCTATAAAAATATGGTACGCAATTTGCGTACTCTCGAAAAAAAAAACTAACCCACTCTAACCCTCCATGTTTGAATATTTTTGGTTATTTGAGCCTTCAATTAACCTAAACTAGCTCTAACCCCATGATCCAAACAGAGTTTTTGTCACTTCATTGGCACGATATATAGTCAACGTCAATGTCCATTAGGCGGTACCGAAAGTTGGTAGTCATGGACTCATGGTGTTGGTCAATGATGGCGCAATGAATACGTTAAACCTGAGTTGGTCCAGTCAACCGGCGTGAGATTTTCATCATAGTTACTTCACATATAGTCTTAGACACAAAATTCTACACTTTTTCAGAAAAAAAGATACCTAGGCCCTCGACAGCGTAGAATAGTTTCTCAAATTGAAAGTATATTTAATTCTAGCTAGAAGCACTTAAAGCTAGCCGGTTGTTTGAAACATAATTAGCGCCAGACTATCATTTGCTTAAGCCCAAGTTGCACATTATTTGAGGATAACCAACATTAGACTATTATTTGTGTAAGTCGGTGTCACTGGTCACTTTCCTTCCAACCCAATTATATATATCAAATATCTTTTGAGGCGGTGAAGATTCTTTGCCACTTGCATGGGCACCATATGCAGTCAGCATCAATGGTAGTATCAATTATGCGGTAAAGGAATACGATAGTTGTGATATCGGTCATCGATAGCAACAACGCATGTACCTCTCGCATGTTGGTTCTCGTTTTTTGCTCTTTAACCTTTTACGGTCAAACTCAAAAGTGGAGCTGGCCGGTAAAACTTCCTGTCGTAATCGAAGCCATTTGTCCAACACGTAGATACCCACTTGTTCGACAAGTGGATGCGTAGATCCATACTCTAAGCCCCTGCCGTGTAGCAGAATAGTTTCTCCGTCTGAAGATACGTGTTATTCTACTTGGAAGCATTAAAAAGTGGCCGAAAATAAGCTTTAGACCGAAAACGGCCGCCCTTTAAGGTCTTCTTTGGTTTGGAGGAATTTCATAGGAATTTTAAAGGATAGAATTTTTTCCTTTAGAGCTCTTTTGGTTCATAGGAATGGATTCCTATTTCTACATAGGATTGGTTTCTATCCTCCATATTTCATAGGAAAATAAAAATGAGCCTAGACTCAATGAAAAAATTCCTTTGATGTCAACCAAATGACATCTTGTTTTTTATTTCTACTCATAGAATTTGAGATATATGTCATCTCATTTCCTACCAGATTTCTATTTTTACGATAATTCTATTCTATGAACCAAATGAGGCATAAGCGGCTGGGCAGATGGATAGAGGTAGAGGTGGGTAGATAGGCAGGAGTACACGGCGAGTTGCATCGTCATCGCCCGTTGGTCGCGCACGCAGTTTCGCCGGTGACCGGGCCAAAAGGCCCCGCCCTCCGCCCGGTCGAGACTGAAGCGCAGACGCGCCGCGCAGCCGCTCGCGCCCGTGACTCCACGTACGCCCCGCAGGCCACGCGCTCCGTCCGGCCTCCAGCCAGCGCGAGCGTTACCGCTCCGGCCTCGGCTCCGCCGCGAGCCACGCCACGCGTCCCCCCTGTCACGACATGTGTCCTGCCGGGCGGGCGGCGTGCCGTGTCCGCGCTCCCGAAACTGCCCCTCCCCCTCTCTCACACCTCGAAAGCAAAAGGGCGGAGCGGGGGCCCCCGGGGACGAGCAAATTATTTTTGTTGCGAGGGCGCGTCTCCTTCCTCCTCTCCGTGCGAGGCAGCGGCGACGGCGAGCGGACCGGAACAGCACATCGCCGGCTCTACATCAATGGCGTCCACCTCCCTCCTCGGCTGCGCAGTTCTCGTAAGTCGCGTCGCGCCCCTCTCCTCGATCCTCCTCCTCCTATGCGCTCGCTTCTCTCTCGCTTCCTGTCTCATGAGCTGCTGACCTTAATTGCGCTTGGTTCCTGACTGTCCCTCCCCGCGGCGGCAGGCTCTTCTCTGACGAGCGCGGGAGCTTCCTCTGACCCGAGCAACGACACCGTGCGGGAGCTTCCTCTGTCCAGTGACCAGTTCCTGGCTTCGCCGGCGATGGAGGCCTACTCGAGGGACCTGCTGCGCGGCGTCGGCGGGGGAGGCGAGGCCGGTCGCGGCGAGGAGAAGCCGGGGCGCCTGGATTCGCAGACCGAGGAGGTCGAGCTTAGCCTCGGCCTGTCGCTCGGGGGCCGATTCGGGCAGGAGAGGAGGAGGGGCGAGGGGCTCGCCAGGTCCTCCTCCGTCGCCTGCATCCAGCAGGTGGCGCTGGCGCCGCCCGCGCTCCCCAGGACACACTCCCTGCCGCCTATGGCGGAGGCGGAGGCGGGGAACACCACCGCTTCCCCTAGGAGCGGCGCTGAGGTCCAGCCGCAGGGGAGTGGTGCCCCTCTGAACGGCGCCGTGGTGGAGCCCGCAGCTTTGCCACGGGCGAGCTTGAGCCCCCCGTCCACAGGCTCGTCGGACGGCGAAGGGAAGCTGCGGGCGAGCTTGAGCCCCCCGTCCACAGGCTCGTCGGCCGGCGACGGTGCGTCTTTTTTTTTCTGTCTTGATGTTTCCATGTGACGGTACTGATTTTGTATTAGTCATGTGGTAGTATTTTATTAGCTCAATTAATTCTCAAGCTCAGCAATGTGGTAGTATTAGTACTAACTTCATACATCTCATTTCCAAAAAAAATTAAAAAAATTGCACACATCTGGTAAATATATTGTGTTAGGTAGGTTCAACGGACATGATTGTTTTTATCTGGTACAAAGGACATGAATAGTTTCATTGTTTCTAAGAAAAATCTGTGAGCATAGATGCAATCATGCAATGCACATTAGGAAAGTGGAATTAGGCTTGCCATTTGCCAATTGCACCTGGCCGGTGAATAAAGTACACCAGTAGTATGGAGTAAAAGGCGCCCCTGTTTCTCTCTGGAGTATAGGTAGGCCGCTGGATCTTAGGTGGATTCGGCAAGCTAAGGTGATGTGTTACCATCTGTGTTTCCTTGTTGGCACCCGGGAATTGTCTTACAGCTCGGTTGGCTCGCTTATTTGACAACTTCTACATTAGTATAATGGAGCTGTCCTGTTTACAAGTATTTGTGAGCCAGGGTCTATTAGAACACTGCCATGATTTGTGTACCATTTTAGGAAGATGGGAAAGCAAGGCATAATCAGGGTGTGGGCTAGCTGCCTGGGCGGCCATCTCTAGCCTATTATAAGGATAGAAAGTACTAGGGCTGCCGAGACAAGCAATTATTAGCTCTCACTAGCTTGTGTGTGTTTTCTGCAAAGAGGCCAAAATCCATTTATTCAAGGCGACCAACCCTTACAGGACCATCCTTAGAGAAACAAAAAATTACACATGGCTCCTAGGGAAATTGACACCGTCCTCCTCCCGCACTCGCTAGAGGTGTAGTGTAAGCAAAGCTTCATACTGCACCTGGATCTCCGAAACACCGTTGGAGCCAAGGAATGTTGTTGATGTAGCGGCCAAGAAGTCGTCGGTGGAGCCAGAAGACGTCGACGAAAACATATCGCCACCTCGGAGAAGGCAGCAAAGAAGGTTGGACGACCAACCTAGATTTGGACAAACGGGTCTGGCAAAACCTAACCTCGTTAGTTCCCGGGTGAAGCCGAAGCTGGCCGAACTTCGACCATTTGGAGGAGGCAGTGGACCAAGAGACGAAGCGCATCGTCTTCTCTTGCAGAGGACGCCTTCGACGACCACCTGCAAAGCATGAAGACGGAACCAGATCCGCCGCACACCAGAAGAGCAACGACTAGACAATCCTCCATCCTCCTCTATGGCGCTAACGAGGCCGTCGCCAACAAGTTGGGGAAACCTTACTCTTCTACACGACGCTGTCGTCGTCACCACTTCACCGTCGTCGGGGAACTAAACCCTAAGTACAGTGTCGTTGGGCAGACTAGGTCAAAATGCATGTCATTTGTTTGTATCTTGTGAAGCATGTGGCGCTTTGCAATATTTATTATTCGAAGGTGGTACATGAGTTATATGCCTTATTCAACATGACATTGTTGGATAAGGCAAAATGGCCCTCGACCTACACGAGTTTGGGATGTCATAGCCAACAATTAAAGTTGGACACTCGTCGAGGTTTGTCGCTGGTGAACAAGTCGAAGACATTGTCTATCCTAGTTCTGATGCTCGCCATTCTGGTGTAGTTTGTGACGCCAATGTGTTTGCTTACCTAGTGTAACATTTCACTCGTTTGAAGAGTGGCATCAAAGGCTTGCCATTTCATTGTATCTTGTGAAGCACATGATGACCATTCAAACATTTATCTGGATGTGGTGCATGATTTCGACTACTTACTCGGCATGATATTGTCGGACACGACATCAACACAAATTCAGGCGGCCATATTTGGCAATGGAAGTTCAAAGCACATCAAGGTCCATCCCTGAGGAATGAGTCGAACACCTTCGGTCATCCTAGTGCGTATGTCTGTTGTTCCAGCATACCTTGCGAGGCCAATGTGCTTGTTTATCTGGTGTAACATTTACTCATTTGGCAAAGTGGCATGAACGCTTGTCATTTCTCTATATCTTGTGAAGCATATGATCCTTGCTCAAACATCTCTTTGGAGGTACACGGTTCCTGTGCCTTATTCAGCATGATATTGTCGGATATGGCCAATAACGCTCAAATGCAACCCGACTTCGGGTGATCATATTCGGCAACAGAAGTTCTAAACCCATCGAGGTCTATACTGAGGAACAAGTCAGACACCATTGGCCATCCTAGTGCGGATGCTTGTCATTCTGGCAAACTTTATGATGGCGCTTTGCTTGTATACCTAGTGTAAAGTTTTACTCGTTTGGCGAAGTGGTACCAATGCTTCCCATTCCTCTGTATCTGTGAAGCGCATCATACTTGGCCAAACATTTTGTCGGAAGTGGTACACGGTTCTGATGCCTTATTCGGCATGATATTCTTAGACATGGGAAATAACACTCAAGTATGACACGAATTCTTCCGGGTTGGTACCTGGTTGTTGTGCCTTATTCGGCATGACATTGTTTGACATGACAAGTAACACTCAAGTATGACACAAATTTGGGTGCCATGTTTGGCAACCAATGTTGGAACCTGTCTAGGTCTATGGCTGAGGTACAAGTCAAACATCATCAACCATCCTAGTCTCGATGCTCGCCATTTCGGTGTACCTTGCATTGCCGATGTGTTTGCTTACCTAGTATAGCATTTTGCTCGTTTGGCGGAGTAGCATCAACTATTGCCATTTTGTTGTTTCTTGTGAAGCACATGAGATGGTCATATTCGACGACTCAAGTAGGAAATCCGTCGAAGTATGTTGTCGAGGAACAAGTTGGAAGCCTTGGCAATCCTAGTTCCGACGCTTGCCATTCCGATGTACCTTCCGATGTCATTGTGCTCGATTGGCAGGGTAGCATCAAATGTTGGCCATATCTTTGTATCTTACGAAGCACATGATAGCTGGTCAAACATTTATCTAAACTTGTTACATGATTTCGCTGCCTTGTTCAGCATGATATTGTTGGACACGGCATAAATAACACTCAAATCTCACAAATTTGGGCCCTCATGTTTGGCAACCAACGTCGGAACCTCGTCAAGGTCTATCGCTTAGGAACAACTCGAGCATCGCAATCATCGTAGTCGATTGCCATTTATGTGTATCTTATGATGCTGATGTGTTGTTTACCTACTCTAACGTTTACTCGGACATGGTGCCGGATTTGACAATCGAAGTTTGGACACCTATCGAGGTCTATATCATCGAGGAACAAGTTGATCATTTTTGGGCATACTAGCTCCGAAGCTCGCTATTTCGTTATACCTTGCGATGCCCATATGATCGCTTATGAGTCTAACACTTACTAAGACACTTACCAAGACGTGGTAGAGGATCTTGATGCCTTATCCAGCATGACATTGTTGGACGTACAAAAACACTCAAATCCGACACTATACCTGGCCAAACCTTGAGCCGGGCCTAGCCAAGCCCGACGCAAAAAATCCAGGCCCGGCCCCGGCCTGGCCCGGCCATCGGGCCTGGTTTTTGGGCCCAAGCCCGGCCCGCACGCGTAAAGGCCGCCGGGCCCCTTCAGGAAATCGCAAAAACGATGGGCCCGGGCCCAGCCCGGCCTTCGGGCTCAAAATCTAGGCCCGGGAGCAGCGTCGGGCTGGACCGGGCTGCCCATGGCCAGGACTATCCAACACAGATTCGGGGTGCAATACTCGACAACCGGAGCTACACACCCTAGAGGTCTGTCGTCGAGGAAGAAGTCAAATGTCGTCGGCCTCATAGTTCTGGCTCGATATTCTGTTGTACGTTATGTGCTCACTTACCTATTGTAAAACATTGACTCAAACGCAATATTGGATGTTAGCCGGGGGTTCTCCTCCTTTTTGGAAGAAAAAAAAACACAATATCGGATTTTGGTGCCTCAACATGGGTTTGGGTGTGTTTACTTGGCAACCAAAGTTTGGCAAGGATGTCCCAGCAACGCTGGAGATGTTTGTTGCACGGTAGTACCATGATTATTTGGTGCACCAAGGATGCCATATCAAACATGTTTTACAGTGTGAAGCCTACGTGCTTGCTTAGCTAGTCTAATATTTACTTGGATCTGGTACCAGATGGTGCCTGAATTTGGTATGGCAAGTAGCATTCGAATCAACATGGATTCGGAGAGTCAGACTCGGCGATCGAAGTTGACACGGATGTCCGAGCAACACTAGAAATACCCATTGTACACCAAGGAAGCCATTTCCGGCATGGATTTCGGCAGCCCCATCACGACCACCACTTGTCATCAGCAAGAGACATCACACACGATTGCTTGCCGGAGTGCAAGTGGGCAAACAACCCTCCACCTTATCCGCGACCAGATCCCCCCAAAACATGCTTCCATATGGTGCACATTTTCCCCTTTGTTTCATTGCCTTCATTATTTACGTCTGCATGATTCATTTTTGGGCTAAATAACCATTTTGCCTCAAGATTAATTAGATATACTTTCAAAAGGGTCTACTGGAGCAGATATATTAATATTATGCCGAACATGTGGTTATTTCTTAAAAAGTTGGTTCCATTGATACAGGGAAAGTTTTGAACCAACCAACCACATCATGATTGATGAAAGTGGGGTCTTATTCTTGTATGCCAAAGTTATTTCATATAGAAAAAGGTTTCCTGTACCGATACCAGTATGCATTTTCATTGGGAGTCTGCTGGTTTCTCGTTGTTCCTCTTAAGTTACTTGTTGAAGCATGCCAATATAGTGCACTGGGGCATTAGGGTCATTTCCCCATCTATTTATGTAAGATGTCAATTATACATTGGTCCAGTCAAGAACTTTAGCATAGCCTGAAATGACCATCAATACTATCTAGTGTTTTCTTTCTTTTTTGTAAAGGGTGTGTTTGTAAGGACATGTGATACTTAATATATGTAAGGAGGGAGTACTAGTTTAAGCGAGCATGCATTACTTCGAGGATGGTCTGACAATATATTTTCATTGTGCATGGAATACTGCAGGTATCCTCACGAGGACAAGTTCACTCCCTGCTGGCATCGAGGATGGGTGGAGGAAGAGGAAGCTAGCAGAAACTCTGAACAAACTCGAGATGAAGAGGAGGATTGAGAGGATGAACTCTTCCAACGTTTCTGTAGGGGAAGTTGGAGAGAACGCAGATGAGATGAGTGAGCAGGCAGGAGGAAAGCAAAAAGCACAGAGAATGAACCATAGCAATGTGAGGCGTCGCTTGAGTGGGCTTCCTCCACCGTATCAGCCTCCAGCTGCATCACAAGGTCCGAAAAGGAATTCCGCTTTGAAAGGTAAAGTGATTTGCTAACCAACATATGTAAAGTAATTCAGCTGCATCACAAGGTACTTGGCTTTGCCGTCTGAACTACCAAGCCAAGCAACATACACCCACCAAATTAAATTGTGGCTTGGATTCATTCTGCCCTCTGGACCAAAACCGTGCAGTTACAGTATTTGTCCTATTGAACATGTCCTTGAACAGGAACTGCAAGGATACCAATAATTGACTGTGTTAACCAACCCTCGTTGTAAAGCAACTACTGATAGATCCGGACTGTTCTATACAAGCTGTTGTTTAGTAATTAGTAGCAGTTGGTTCTTATTTCAATGTTGCTACCTCCTATCAGATTTGCTTCTGCTGATCACCAAGGTATATGTTGGTGTGTAATCTTGCAGGAACTCCTGGCGCTCTAGAGCGGAGCCTGTCATCGGCTGTTCTGCCCTCGTCTGAGGGTGCAAACAGCGGCGCCGTGACAACCCCTTCATCTTCAGCATTGGCGGTGAGAGCAGCAGCCCCTGGCATCTCCACAGGGGAGCAGCGGGATGGTTCAGAAAGGCCGGCGGCGAGAGCTACTAGGACCAGGAGCGTGGCAGACATGGTGCGGAAGATGCCAGTGGTGTACACCAGCGGGCTCCCCAACGGCGAGAGGATCGACGGCTTCCTGTACCAGTACAGCAGAGCTGAGGAGGTGAGGATTGTGTGTGTGTGCCATGGTAGCTTCCTGACTCCGGCGGAGTTTGTGGCGCATGCCGGAGGCGGCGAAGTCGCCCACCCGATGAGGCACATCGTCGTCAACCCCCCGTCGTCTTCGCTCTAGACCGGCGCGCGCGCGCATGCGGGTCGCGCAAGTGCTCCGCGTGTGGCCTCAGCAGCCCTAAGCTTAGCTTGGAACTAGAAATCTCATCGTGAGATTGCATTTTATGTTTTACAGACTGCACATTACAGTACTTACTTATTATCCTGAACTGGAGACATTGTGGGAGATTTGCTCCTACAGACAACTAAATAGCAAACATATGACAGATTGAACATTACTCGTTGTTCTGGTGATCATCACTTGTTTCCTACTGTTATTGTTGTCGTTGTCGTCATTGTCTTAGGACCAAAGGGTCTGCAGCCATGGTCTTGTAGATATAGTGGCAGCTTGTTGGTGGCAACCAGCCTGCTGGAGCAAATTTTATGAACCAGCGACTGGTCAGTTGTTGGTGGCTTCTCAAAGCTACCAGCAACCAGTCACTAGTGATGGAGCACCAGTTTCATGGAGTCAGTGGCGAACCATGTACCTGACACCCTAGAACTGATGCAACATCTTCATCACATCTTCAGAGTCGGTGGCTTTAGAGTACTTTGTTAGCCTGGTCACCATTCATGATGGCTACTGATCTTAGTGGCTGGCTTCTCACATCTCCCAGCAACCAGTCACTTTTGATGGAACCTGTTTCATCTTCAAGTCAGTAGCTTACCATTTACATGACACCCAGTCAGAAGTGAAACATCTTAGTCGCACCTTCTGAGTTGGTAGCTTTCAATAAAGTACATTGTTACTGAGTTGGCTTCAAGGCTTGTTCAGTTTAGAGAGGATTGAGGGGGTTAACCCCTACTAAGTCAAAAAATCCTCCCCCAAACCTCCCAGCAACCAACTTACTCAATCCACTTTCAACCCGACAAGCCCAGCAGGCAGCAGGGCAAGACTGAGACTACCTTGCGCTGCTCAAACCTAGTACTTTTTGTCAGCCAACAGATTTGGTGAAAGTGATGCTCAAACCTAGATAGGTGGATTCACAACGTTATACACCTATGCTTACACCACTCAGTCAAAACACAGGAGAAAACATTCCCGGGACACAGGTAAAGAATAGTGCAGTGATTCTTGCATACTAAGCCACGAGGAGCACTTGCTCAGAGCATGTTTAACATCAGCTAGCAGTGGGTCTGCATACAACCTTGTATATGCAGAAGGAATTTGCAGATCAAACAGAAGAATACCCCGATGTCCTCCAAATCAAACATCTACATATATAACACAGGAGCAAAAGCGTTTTTAAGTTACCACTACATTTGAGGAGCGACATCGCAGAAAGACACGGCTGAAGCAGCACTACACTTCAGGAAACTTGGGGCCAAAACATGGCTTCATCCTTAGCAAGCGGTGAGCTTGGATATCTATCTCCTCAAGGGGAGCAGGCATACTCTTGCATCTTCTCCCAGCAGGCGGCAGTGAGCTTGGAAATCTCCTCGAGGGGAGCAGGCATACTCCTGTTGCATCTTCTTCTAGCTGGAGGTGAGCTTGGCAATCTCCTCAAGCTGGTACCTTGCTTCAGCAGAGTAGTCGACCGGCGACTCACTCCTCACGGTGATCCTCTGCCTCTTCTCACCCATGTACTCGTTCTGCACCACGCTGACACGGAACAGGTGGGGAATCCAGGTCGCTTCCTTCAGCTTGAGCTGGAACATGTCATCACCCTCCTGCAAACAGAATTTGACAGTCTTAAGACACAGATCACAGAGCAAGCAACATATCTGCATTCCAAATGGCAAGGCACGAGTTTTTACCTCTTTCCTGATCCGATCAAGCTCATCTGCGCTGCAGCCAACAATTCTCTCTGCTTGGTCATTGAAAAGAGACAGCCAGGCCTCGCCAGTGGGATCAGAGACCTTGATCACCATGGTGTACCTGAAGAGCCACGGTGAACAAGACACGTTTAGCATTGGTGTTTCATGGATCGTTAAATGGCAGTAGCATGTGTTTACTGCAACTGAGTAGGACTGTTACCTCAATGAGCACCGCTCATAGTTCTTCTGGCACCCTTCACACCAGAATCCTGATCCGAGCGCCTCAGTCACCTTCTTGTTGCAGGTGGTGCAAGCACGGTACCACATGGTCTGGTCAGGCTTAATGTTGCTTATGTTGGCATACAGGCTGAAGAAAACAGGCTGCAAAACAAATCAGGTCAGATTACTTCAGGCAACTGCCAAGTGTGCACCCATGAATTATTCAGGTTCAGATGCACCATGTACTGTTAACAAACGTTCAATATCTTACCTTGTCCTGGCCCAAGTTAGGGTCACTTGTGATGTGAGACAGAAAAACTCTGTCAGAGTACATTGATCTCAAGCCACCAGCGTTGGATGCACCCATTCCAGCACCAACTGATGCCAAGGTAGTACCCTTGCCTTCAGATTCATACCTATTCAGCAAATAATGTGGTCATGATCTACAACAGAAAAACTTAAGAGCTAATCAAAAGAAGCATGGTTTAGCATCAGGGCCTTACCAAGCTCTAAGCTTCTCAGCCTCAGGCAACTCTGGGTTAATCACAAGTGTGCTTTTGCCTACTGTAGAAACAGACACACCTGGTAGAGAAATTCAGTAACAAGCTGTTAGCACAAATAAAATCAAATTGTTATCCAGAAAAGAATTTGTGGAAGGGTGCCAAGAGCTTACCTTGAAAGTCAGATACTTTCAGGCTCTTCACTGCAATGATAGGTGCAGAGTCAACCATGTCCAAGAGTTCCTCACCAACAGTGGTGGCAAGATCATTCCAAAGAGAAATGGTGACAGTTTTGTTCCTACAATCAAATTAGTTGTACATCAGAACATGCACCACCTTTCAAGCTATCAATATCACATACACCACATGTTAGGATATCAACAAGTAAAGCTGATGCTTACGAGTCATCTGCAACAACAATGTCACGCTTTGGGATTGACTCATTGTCAATCTTTCTTCTGATGCTCAGGGTAGGTGATACACTCTGAACAACACCAATGATATCTACAGATAATAGATGGAACAGAGTAAAATTAGTCACACTGAACGCATCAAGTTGCTAATATAGCTCACTGAAATTAAGCAATTCGGCCTCACCTACTAACTCCCTGCCACCAACATATGGCCCCAGCATATCAATCTTGACAAAGTTGTATTGCACTGGTGGAATGAAAGATTCCCCCTCAGCCTCTTCAACAACAGCAGTCTCATTCAGGGTCATCTCATAGTCATTCTGGACTGTCTTGAACTGCTTGTTCGCGATTCTGAGTGAACCCTTGGAGATGTAGTAGACCTTCCCCAACTCAAACACAGGATAGAACTTCTTTGCAGCCTCATTGAACATGGTGGCCTGGATCTGGGTGCCCTGTATTACACAGATCAAGCAAAATCAGCCTACAGTTGCAACTTGGTTCGGCAAATACATCTATGAAAGCGTTTGACATTTGTCAGGGGAACTTACATCCTCGTCAGTGAGCTCTACGTTGAAGACATGGCCTTCTCCACGGGCATTCCTGTATGACCTGAGGTTGCCCTTGCTTGTGACCCGCACCTTGATGACCCAGTTGCCCTGGTAGGGGTTGAGGGAGATCAGAGGATGCACCCGCCTCGTCATGGCCAAGCGAGCAGCGGGAGCAGCACTGCAGACACAGAAGTGACAGAAGTGAGCAGAAATTCTTCACAAATTTCATCAGCAGAACATTACAGCAAGGACGCGGCTATGCAAGAAGAGCTTACTTTCCGCGCTGCTCGCTAACAATCTGGGACGCGGACTTCACGTCGTGCCTTGGCTTCAGCATAATCGTAGCCGGGGCGGCGCCAATGGGCTTGGAGAGACCCGCAGCCTCCTCCTTGGGCTTCATGAGAACCGATGGCTCTTCTATCTTGACCTCGCTCTTGATCTCGGCGTCAAGAGCCTGGGACACGACCTCGCACTTGGTGATGATCACCATCCTGCCGTACGCCGTACAAAGCGCAGTGTTCAGTGAAGGATGAAACGGATCTGTAAGAACGGCGGGACGGGAGCGGGGATTGTACTTACTTGTCCGTCTTTTGTGGGATGTCGTTGCATGTGTAGTTGAGGATGCGGACGAGGCCGAGGTTCTGGAGCTTGCCGGAGTGGACCTCCGACGCGAAGTGGGTGGAGAGGATCGCCTTGACCTTCGCCTCCCCGTCGCTGGCCATGAAACTGCAAGGCAACAAGAACAGTCCGTCAGGGCCACATCTCATACAGGGGGAAATCGGCGCAAGGAAGAACAGATCTGTGCCGGTACGGGGCAAATGGAGAGATCAAACAGATACTGAAGACCAAACGAGCGATTCCGCGGTGGGCGCAGAAGGGGCAGATAGATCCGGCGAGACGCTACGCGGGAGGGGGGAGGGGGCGATAGAAGGAGGGAGAGCACTCACGTGAAGCGGGAGCCGATGGGTTTGAGGTCGAGGACCTGCACGACGATCTCCGGCACGTCGTCGGGCGACTCCGGCGTGGGGTTGGCGAGGATGAGGGCCACGGCGCTCGGCGTCACCGACTTGGCGTCCATGCCTCTCGTCTCCGGCGGGGTTCGCGTGTCTTCCGGAAGAAGATTTCGTGGGCGGTGGAGGTGGTGGGCGTCGGCGTCGGCGGCGGCGGAGATGGCTTGGAGTTGGGAGAGGGGATGGGATCTGCGCGCTGGTTATAAGGTGCTTTTGAGGGGGAAATTGGCGGGCGCGGGCGGGGCCGGGTTGAGGCTCCTGAGAATTGCCGCGGGTTTCTGCGAACGGCGGGAGGCGCGTGGATAGTTTTCTTTCTTTTGGCTCCGTTTTGGTGGCTCTGGCGGGAGAAATTTGGGGGGAGTTTTCGCGCCAGAAGCGAGCGAGCGAGCGGGGGGTTAGAAGCCGCTAGCGGTGTGGTGGTACCGCTTTCTCGGCCCAACTGGGTCGAGAGGAGGGCTCTGGGGCCCAGCATCCACACGTGATTCCTTTTTTGAATTCGGAAGTGTGTGCGAGACGATTGAGGGGGGAAATACTGTGTGCACCTGGCCGTGGGAAGAGGATATACTGACTTCGGGAGCGGAAACACTTTTTTTACGGTACCGTGAGCCTCCGGCGAAACAGATCCCGCAAATGTTTTGCGGGACAAGTTTACGGGATTTGTTCCGCGTCGAAGGGCTCGCGGTACCACAAATTTTACATAGCTTCCTAAATTAGAGGTTTCAACATAGAAATCGGATGGGATCATAATATAAATTAAATATATGAATATAAATGGTTCAAAAAGCAATTCAAAATACAACGACCGTTTTCATTGCAATAAATGTTCAAATTCGAATAGTTATTACAATACCAAATTGTCTAAATCCCACACAAATACATATGAATAAAAATGGGAATCTATCTCCCCACATAGAGTTGTCAATGATGCTCGATAAGATCATGCTTGAGTTGGTTGTGTGAATCACGATTCCCGATCTTTCGGTAGGTCTTAAGAAATGCAGTGATTTCATCTACGTCTCTGCCAGGTTTCACATGGCTACCAACATTGTCATAATTGTACAAGTCCAAATCCCTCTCATCCTCGACGATCATGTTGTGTACAATTACACAAGCAGTTATGATGTTTCTGATAAAAAAATTATCCCAGAAGCAAGCAGGACCTCGAGCAATGGCCACGAGCTTGCAAGACGCCAAATGCCCTCTCAATATCCTCTCGGCAAGGTTCTTGCTTCGGCAAAAAAATTGTGTTTCTTGAGTTGGGTTCACTAATGGTCTTCACGAATGTTGACTAGGAAGGATAAATACCGTCGCTACAATAGTACCCCATGTTATACTCATGGAAATTGACGGTGTAGTTGCAAGTCGGAGCTTTGACACTAGCTAGCTGAGCAAATAGATGAGATTGTTGCAGGACATTGATATCATTAAGAGACCCCGACAAACCAAAGAAACAATTCCAAATCCATAAATCATGTGAAGCCACGGCTTCAAGCACAATGGTGGGTTTTCGTTTGTGGCTTGTGTATTGCCCTGCCCAAGCCACCCGGTAGTTCTTCCGCCTCCAATGCATGCAATCAATACTACCTAGCATGCCCGACCATCCCCTTTCTCCGTTCATTGCCATGTTTCTTTTTGTGTCTTCTTCGTTTGGAGCATGAAGGTACTCCGGGCCACAAACCCGGATCATCGTCTTGGCAAAGACATAGACGCATTTGATGGTGGTATATTCTCCAGTGCGAAGATATTCATCCGCGTAGTCAATGGGAACACCATATGCAATCACTCATCATCGCCGATATTTTTTGATATGCACTAAAGCCAATCAAAATGGTGGCATTCCTATGCCGAGTGAAGAAACAACAATTTTGCTAGCAAGCTTCAACGATGTGGAGGAAAAGTGACATACGCATTCGATGTCGCCTATGAAAGAGGTGAGATGAATATGTCGGTACCTCGGTGAAGTAGTCCTTCATGGGCATCTTGTCGCTGAGACCTTGGTTGTGGGGAATGCATAGCGGCCAACCATGGATCGGCGCCGCTTTTTCTTCGACCCTGCCTCAAATTCCTCCACGAGGTGCAACAACACTAGGTTGTCAACATCGTCGTCGAGGATCATCTCTTCCGTGTCTGAATCATCGGTCAAAGATGACAAGGACGAACTCCAACCCATCTACAAAATGCACACGATATGCCCATGAATTTCACCTGAACCTACTCCGGGCCAAATCGAGCAGAAACACGTGGGTGTTGGACATATCTCGCCCGACACCGACTGAAGCAAAGCCACGCCGCCCCTTTCTTCTCCCCCACAGGCCAAAGCAAAGCCGCGTTGTGCCGCCCTTTCTTCTCCCCTCCGGCAGAAGCAAAGTCGCGCTGCCCCCTTCCTCCAATGCGCGCGGGCGAGCCCCATTCATTACGAGGCTCATCGACGCCAGAACCAACTGGATCCACATGCTACAAGGCCACGTGCCAAGCCTCGAGGCAGATCCATGGCGCCGGCCGTGAGCCTAGACACAAATGGGCACCCCTGCGCTAAAACTTGGTGGAATGGACGCGGTGTGGGGTGGCGGAGCTTTCGGGCGGTGCGGGGGCAGCAAGAACGGGTCGGGATGTGCGGCGACGGGTAGTGGAGGCGTGAACGGAAGCGGTCGGAAATGCGTTCGTGTCAAAGGAAAGGGGAGGCCGCAAAATCAAGTGAAATCCCATAGATATCAAGGGAATGAGCTCGTGGATTCCGGATCCCACAAAAAAAATCCGGACAGCCGATACTGAGGGATCTATTCGGGTTGGGCGAACCCCTCTGACTCGCAAACCGACGGTTATTTTGCCAGATGGCCTGGTTGAGGGATTTGCTAGAGATGTTGTTAGGGCATCTCCAAGGCGGACCCTCTAACCTCCACTATATATCCGGACCACAGTGTTTGAACCACTTTTGTCATCCAATGGGGACCTGCATATGTCAATTTAGCAACCCAGATGTACGGATTCCAGTATCCAAGAGACAAACAGGGGGAGGGGTGCCGGAGTCTAGACATGCACTTGACCAATCACTTGCATGGTCCCCCTCTTATCTCTCTCCTCCCAAGAGCACATGCATAGTCCCATCTTCCCTCTCTCCTCCCAACCGGACACAAACTCACAAATATCCCCACCACATGCATGGCCCCACATACCTTTTCTCCTCCCAATTGGATACTTTGTAATTAGCATTGGATGGCTCACTCCCGGATCATGTCGCAGACCATGTTCGTACACAAAATTAGACATATACTGGAGAGATTAATGGGCCAGCCTTGAAGATGCCCTTAGTCCATCAAAGTTAGAAAAAAAATAAACTCATATATTAGCTTCGGATTCAAATCAGTCCATGATAGCAAAATCAACCATGCTAGCAGCACATGTGGCATCCGTGAGAAGTCGAAAGGGCTTTTGAATAAAACTAGGTTGCAAACCTTTTGCATATACCACCATGGATTCCCTCTCTCTCTCTCTCTCTCTCTTGGTCTATTATAACGGTTCAATCGCTTGCATCCTCCTTTGGGCCGACCAAATGCTACTATGTGACCAGGTAGTTACAAAGGTAGGTTTCGGGCTTGTCCAGACCCATGCTGCGAGACATGGTCGAGCAAGATGGGATTTTGCCCCTCCGATCAGGAGAGATATACTATGGGCCCCTCATGTGATCCGACCAAGATAAGCATGGCCATGCGACAAGGATTATGAGATAATCCGGTTAGTGGTTGGAATCACTAGAACGAGAAAGAGGTTAGGCTAGCACAAGGATGACAGACTCGCCTTGAGCCTGACAACGTACATCATATGGCAAAGGGGAGTGTGACATGTTGTACTTCACCAACCGGCCTCATTGTGAACTTGGTGATTGACACCCCTTGCTAGAGGCCGCTACCAACTGAGCAGGTCAGAAGTAATCCGATCTGCGAGCAAGCTGACTTGAACCGAAGGGCTCGCGCGCTTAAGGGAAGGAACCTGTGTGGCTGGATATGACTCCACGATTGATATATGATCTTACTCCGACCCAGATCCAGACCAAACAGACTTTGGGCTTTAGGATTCGTGCGAGGCACAGGTGTTGATGAGCGCGCGATGCCGATATATAGTGGAGGTGCGACACACTCATTCGGTTGATCGCTTCGGTGCCATCACTAGGGTTTTGCATGTGTTGAAACTTGCAACTAGCCACCTCCACTCGCCGCTGGTTGTGTAATCAGACCTAGCAGTCCGTGATGGCTCATGTCCGCGTCAGTATTTCCCCGAAGAGGAAGGGATGATGCAGCACAGCTTCGGTAGGTATTTCCCTCAGTGATGAAACCAAGGTTATCGAACCAGTAGGAGAACCAAGCAACACTATGTAAATGATACCTGCACACAAAGAACAAATACTTGCAACCAGACGCGTAAGAGGGGTTGTCAATCCCTCTCGGGTAAAGGATAGATTGATTTGTAGTAGATTGGATAAATAGATCTCGCAAAAACACGAAATAAAATAAATAACAAAAAAATGCAGCAAGGTATTTTTTGGGTTTTTGGAATAATAGATCTGAAAGAAAAAGCAAATAAAAAAAGATCTCGAAGCAAATATGGTAAATAATAGATCCGGGGGCCGTAGATTTCACTAGTGGCTTCTCTCGAGAAAAATAGCATACGGTGGGTAAACAAATTACTGTTGGGCAATTGATAGAACTTCAAATAACCAGGACAATATCCAGACAATGATCATTATATAGGCATCACGTCCAAGATTAGTAGATCGACTCTTGCCTGCATCTACTACTATTACTCCACACATCGACTATTATCCAGCATGCATCTAGTGTATTAAGTTCATGAAAAAAATAGAGTAATGCAACAAGAACGATGACATGATGTAGACAAGATCTATTCATGTAGGAATAGACCCCATCTTGTTACCTTAATGGCAACGATCAATATGTGTCTTGCTGCCCCTTCTGTCACTAGGAAAGAACACTGCACGACCGAACCCATCACGAAGCACCTCTTCCCATGGCAAGAAAAAACGATCTAGTCGGCCTAACTAAACCAAAGATTCGAAGAACAAATACGAGGCTCTAAGTAATTATGCATATAAGAGATCAAAACTCAAATAACTTTCATGGATAAAATAGATCTGATCATAAACTCAAAATTCATCGGATCCCAACAAACATATCGCAAAAAGAGTTACATCAAATAGATCTCCAAGAGACCATTGTATTGAGAATCAAGAGAGAGAGAGAGAGGAAGCCATCTAGCTACCAACTACGGACCCGTAGGTCTATAATGAACTACTCACGCATCATCGAAGAGGCACCAATGAGGATGATAAACCCCTCCATAATGGTGTCTAGATTGGATCAGGTGGTTCTGGAACTTGTAGCGACTGGAATTGTGTTTCGTCGACTCCTCTAGGATTTTTGGATTTTCGGGGTATTTATATAGCAAAGAGGCGGTGCGGGAGGCGACCGAGGTGGGCACAACCCACCAAGGTGCGCCTAGGCCCCCAGGCATGCCTAGGTGGGTGGTGCTCCCCTCGGAGCCCCCCTCTGGTACTTCTTTGGCCCAACGTGTGTCTTCTGGTCCAGAAAAAATCTCCAAAAAGTTTTGTTGCATTTGGACTCTGTTTGGTATTGATTTTCTATGAAGTAAAAAACAAGCAAAAAGAGCAACTGCATCGGGCACTATGTCAATAGGTTAGTCCCAAAAAATAATATATAGTTGCTATAAAATGATTGTAAAACATCCAAGAATGATAGTATAACAACATGGAACAATAAAAAATTATACGTTGGAGACGTATCAGCATCCCCAAGCTTAATTCATGCTCGTCCTCGAGTAGATAACTGATAAAAACAGAATTTTTGATGTGAAATGTTGCCTAACATGTTCATCACATATTCCTTTCTTTTGTAGCATGGACATATGGACTTTTATATGGTTCAAAGCAATAGTCTAGTTTTGACATGAAGATTTCAATACTCAAGCATATCAATAAGCAACCATGTCTTTCAAAATATCAACACTAAAGCAAGTTATCCCTAGCCCATCATGCTCAATCATTGATCCATTCATGAAATGCACTCGCATATTATCCACACCCAATGCTCAAGTACGATCATAGTGCCCCTTAGTTGGTGCTTTATAAGAGAAGATGGAGACTCAAATAAAAAAATGCATAAAGTAAAAAAGAAAGGCCCTTCGCAGAGGGAAGTGGGGATTTGTAGGGATGCTAGAGCTCGAAGCAAAAAAATAAAGATACAAATTTTGGGTGGCATGCTTTTCCTATCAACAGAAACGATCAAGTAACTCCCAATACTTTCCATGTTAGATATATCATAGGCGGTTCCCAAACAGAAAATAAAGTTTATTACTTTTTCCACCATACTTTCACATTCCACGGCTAGCTGTATCCACGGATGTCGTCCATACCAACACTTTCCAAGAAATTTATTATTTGACAACATAAAGTAAATTCATTTTTCATTTAGGGACTGGGCATCCCTAATACCCGTGTCGTACTCTCGTGCAGTGATAAGTGAATAAATAGTCATATTGAGAATAACACATCTAGCGTGGAAAAATATCAGCCACCCACTACCGTTTCATGAGCGGTACGAGCACACAAAAATATTTTTTTTTGAAATTTAGAGATGGCACATACAAATTTGCTTAGAATGGAATGTGAATACCGCATATAGGTAGGTATGGTGGACCCATATGACAAAACTGGGTTTAAGGATTTTGGATGCACAAGTAGTATTTCTACTTAGTACAAGTGAAGGATAGCAAAAAGATTGAGAAGCACCCAAGCAAGAAACGAAAAATCACATAAGCGAGCATTACGCATAACTAACACCGAATAATGCACCACAAGTAGGATGTACTTTCATTGCATAACTATTGACTTTTGTGTTTGCATAGGGAATCACAAACCTTAACACAAATATTCTTACTAAAGCATAATTACTTACCAACATGGCTCACATATCACTATCATCATATCGCAGAACTATTACAAGGAATCAAGTTTATTTTGTCCAATGATCTTCATGAAAGTTTTTATTATATCCCTCTTGAATATCTATCACTTTGGGACTAATTTTCATATGTTGCTTTCGATAGCTCAAACAAATTTAAGTGAAGAACATGAGCATAAAATTTTCTTCTCTCAAAATAATTTAAGTGAAGCATGAGAGAATCTATAAAGAAAATTCTAACTCTAAAATAAATATAAGTGAAGCATGAGAGCATTTCTTCAAAAATATTAAAGCACACCGTGCTCAAAAAGATATAAGTGAAGCACTGGAGCAATTCCATAGCTTAAAAAAATTAAATGAAGCACATACAGCAATTCTAACAAATCATAGAATAATTTTGGTTCTCTCAAATAGGTGTGTCCAGCAAGGATAGATGACACAAACTAAAAATCAAAACAAGCGAAGACTCATATAATACAAGACGCTCCAAGCAAAACTCATGATACGTGACGAATAAATATATAGCTCCAAGTAAAATACCGATTGTCGTTAGAAGAAAGAGGGGATGCCATTGATGTCTGCTTGAACTACGTCGGTATTTCCCCAAAGAGGAAGGGCTGATGCAGCACAACAACGGGAGGTATTTCCCCCAGTGATGAGACCAAGGTTATCGAACCAGTAGGAGAACCATGCAACACTATGTGAACGGCACCTGCACACAAATAACAAATACTCGCAACCCGGCGTATTAAAGGGGTTGTCAATCCCTTTCGGGCAACGGCGCCATAAATTGGCAAGTGGACGGGGTAAAAATATGATAGATTGGATAAACAGATCTCGCCGTAGGTTTCACTAGTGGCTTCTCTCGAGAAAAATAGCAAACGGCGGGTAAACAAATTACGGTCGGGCAATTGATAGAACTTCAAATAATCATGATGTTATCTAGGCAGTGATCATTATATAGGCATCACGTCCAAGATTAGTAGACCGACTCTTGCTTGCATCTACTACTATTACTCCACACATCGACCGCTATCCAACATGCATCTAGTGTATTAAATGCACGGAGAAATGGAGTAATGTAATAAGAACGATGACATGATGTAGACAATATCTATTTATCTAGAAATAGACCCCATCTTATTATCCTTAATAGCAACGATACATACGTGTCGGTTCCCCTTCTATCACTAGGATCTAGCACTGTAAGATCGAACCCATAACAAAGGACCTCTTCCCATTGCAAGATAAATAGATCAAGTTGGCCAAACAAAACCCAAATATCGAAGAAGAAATATGAGGTTATAAGCAATCATGCATATAAGAGATCAAAGAAGACTCAAATAACTTTCATGGATAAAAAGATAGATCTGATCATAAACTCAAAGTTCATCGGATCCCAACAAACGCACCGCAGAAAGAGTTACATCATATGGATCTCCAAGAGACCATTGTATTGAGAATCAAGAGAGAGAGAGAGAGAGAGAGGGGGGGAGAGAGGGAGAGGAAGCCATCTAGCTACTAACTACGGACCCGAAGGTCTACAAAAGACTACTCACACATCATCGAAGAGGCACCAATGGACATGATGAACCCCTCCTTGATGGTGTCTAGATTGGATCCGGTGGTTCTGGAACTTGCGGCGGCTGGAATTGATTTTTGTTGAGTCTCCTAGGGTTTCTAGAATATTGAGGTATTTATAGAGCAAAGAGGCGGTGCAAGAGACCATCGAGGTGGGCACAACCCACCTGGGCGCGCCCTGGTGGGTTGTGCCCGTTGGGGAACGTAGCATGAAATTTCAAAAAAAATCCTACGATCATGCAAGATCTATCTAGGTAAGTGTATCCACATACCCTCGTAGACCGAAAGCGGAAGCGTTAGGTTAATGCGGTTGATGTAGTCGAAAGTCTTCGCGATCCAACCGATCTAGTACCGAACGCACGACACCTCCGAGTTCAGCACACGTTCAGCTCGATGATGTCCTTCGAACTCTTGATCCAGTAGAGGGTCGAGGGAGAGTTTCGTCAACACGATGGCGTGGTGACGGTGATGGTGATGTGATCCACGCAGGGCTTCGCCTAAGCACTACGACTCTATGACCGGAGGAGTAAACTGTGGAGGGGGCACCGCACACGGCTAAGAGAACAATTGATGTGCTATGGGGTACCCCTGCCCCCGTATATAAAGGAGGGGAGGAGGAGGCCCGCCACCAAGGGGGCACGCCAAGGGGGGGGGGTCCTACTAGGACTCCACTCCCAGTAGGATTCACCCCCCTCTTTTTTCCTTTCTCATCGGAGGGGAAAAGGAAGGAGAGGGAGAGGGAAAGGGGGCCGCGCCCCCCTCCTCCTTGTCCTATTCGGACTCCCTTGGAGTGGGGCGTGCACCACCCCTTGCGGGCTCCTCTCTCTCTCCACTAAGGCCCATGTAGGCCCAATACTTCCCCGGGGGGTTCCGGTAACCCCTCGGTACTCCGAAATATACCCGAACCTTTCCGAAACCATTCCGGTGTCCGAATATCATCGTCCAATATATCAATCTTTACCTCTAGACCATTTCGAGACTCCTCGTCATGTATGTGATCTCATCCAGGACTCCGAACAAACTTCGGTCACCAAAAACACATAACTCATAATACAAATCGTCATCAAACGTTAAGCGTGCGGACCCTACAGGTTCGAGAACTATGTAGACATGACCGAGACACATCTCCGGTCAATAACCAATAGCGGAACCTGGATGCTCATATTGGTTCCTAGATCTTCTATGAAGATCTTTATCGGTCAGACCGCAATAACAACATACGTTATTCCCTTTGTCATCGGTATGTTACTTGCCCGAGATTCGATCGTCGGTATCATCATACCTAGTTCAATCTCGTTACCAACAAGTCTCTTTACTCGTTCTGTAATGCATCATCCCGCAACTAACTCATTAGTCACATTGCTTGCAAGGATTATAGTGATGTGCATTACCGAGAGGGCCCAGAGATACCTCTCCGATACTTGGAGTGACAAATCCTAATCTTGATCTATGCCAACCCAACAAACGCCTCCGGAGACACCTGTAGAGCATATTTATAATCACCCAGTTATGTTGTGACATTTGATAGCACACAAGGTATACCTCCGGTATTCGGGAGTTGCATAATCTCATGGTCAGAGGAATATGTATAAGTCATGAAGAAAGCAGTAGCAATAAAACTTAATGATCAATGTGCTAAGCTAACGGATGTGTCTTGTCCATCACATCATTCTCCTAATGATGTGATCCCGTTCATCAAATGACAACACATTTCTATGGTCAAGAAACTTAACCATCTTTGATTAACGAGCTAGTCAACTAGAGGCATACTAGGGACACCCTGTTTTGTCTATGTACTCACACATGTATCAAGTTTCTGGTTAATACAATTCTAGCATGAATAATAAACATTTATCATGATATAAGGAAATATAAATAACAACTTTATTATTGCCTCTAGGGCATATTTCCTTCAGTCTCCCACTTGCACTAGAGTCAATAATCTAGATTACATGGTAATGATTCTAACACCCATGGAGTCTTGGTATTGATCATGTTTTGCTCGTGGAACATGCTTAGTCAACGGGTCTGCAACATTTAGATCCATATGTATTTTGCAAATCTCTATGTCTCCCTCCTTGACTTGATCGTGGATGGAATTGAAGCGTATCTTGATGTGTTTGGTTCTCTTGTGAAATCTAGATTCCTTAGCCAAGGCAATTGCTCCAGTATTGTCACAAAAGATTTTCATTGGACCCGATACACTAGGTATTACACTTAGATCGAATATGAACTCCTTCATTTGCTGCTTCCGAAGCAGCTATGTACTCCGCTTCACATGTAGATCCCACCACGACGCTCTGCTTGGAACTGCACCAACTTACAGCTCCACCATTCAATATATATGCGTATTTGGTTTGCAACTTTGAGTCATTCGGATCAGTGTCAAATCTTGCATCAACGTAACCATTTAAGGCAAGCTCTTTGTTACCTCCATAAACGAGAAACATATCATTAATCCTTTTCAGGTATTTCAGGATGTTCTTGACCGTTGTCCAGTGATCCACTCCTGGATTACTATGGTACCTCCCTGCTAAATTTATAGCAAGGCACACATCAAGTCTGGTACATAGCATTGCATACATGATAGAACCTATGGCGGAGGCATAGGGAATGACTTTCATTTTCTCTCTATCTTCTGCAGTGGTCGGGCATTGAGTCTGACTCAACTTCACACCTTGTAACATAGGCAAGAACCCTTTTCTTTGACTGATCCATTTTGAACTTCTTCAAAACTCTATCAAGGTATGTGCTTTATGAAAGTCCAATTAAGTGTCTTGATCTATCTCTATAGATCTTGATGCCCAATATATAAGCAACTTCACTGAGGTCTTTCATTGAAAAATTCTTATTCAAGTATCCTTTTATGTTATCCAGAAATTATGTATTATTTCCAAGCAACAATATGTCATCCACATATAATATTAGAAATGCTACAGAGCTCCCACTCACTTTCTTGTAAATATAGGCTTCTCCAAAAGTCTGTATAAAACCATATGATTTGATCACACTATCAAAGCGTATATTCCAACTCCGAGATGCTTGCACCAGTCCATAAATGGATCGCTGGAGCTTGCACACTTTGTTAGCAACTTTAGGATCGACAAAAACTTGTAGTTGCATCATATACAACTCGTCTTTAAGAAATCCATTAAGGAATGCGGTTTTGACATCCATTTGCCAAATTTAATAATCATAAAATGCGGCAATTGCTAACATGATTCAGACAGGCCTAAGCATCGCTACGGGTGAGAAAGTCTCATCGTAGTCAACTCCTTGAACTTGTCGAAAACCTTTCGCAACAAGTTGAACTTTGTAGACAATAACATTACCATCAGTGCGAGTCTTCTTGTTGAAGATCCATTTATTCTCTATGGCTTACCGATCATCGGTCAAGTCAACCAAAGTCCACACTTTGTTCTCGTACATGGATCCCATCTCAGATTTCATGGCCTCAAGCCATTTTGCGGAATACGGGCTCATCATCACTTCCTCATAGTTCATAGGTTCGTCATGTTCTAGTAACATGACTTCCAGAACAGGGTTACCGTACCACTCTGGTGTGGAACGTACTCTGGTTGACCTATGAGGTTCGGTAGTAACTTGATCTGAAGTTTCATGATCATCATCATTAACTTCCTCACTAATTGGTGTAGGCATCACTGTAACTGATTTTTGTAATGAACTACTTTCCAACACGGGAGAAGGTACAATTACCTCATCAAGTTCTACTTTCCTCCCACTCACTTCTTTCGAGAGAAACTCCTTCTCTAGAAAGGATCCATTCTTAGCAACGAATATCTTGCCTTCGGATCTGTGATAGAAGGTGTACCCAACAGTTTCCTTTGGGTATCCTATTAAGACGCATTTCTCCGATTTGGGTTCGAGCTTATCAGGCTGAAGCTTTTTCACATAAGCATCGCAACCCCAAACTTTAAGAAACGACAACTTAGGTTTCTTGCCAAACCACAGTTCATATGGTGTCGTCTCAACGGATTTAGATGGTGCCCTATTTAAAGTGAATGCAGCCATCTCTAAAGCATAACCCCAAAATGATAGTGGTAAATCGATAAGAGACATCATAGATCGCACCATATCTAATAAAGTACGACTACGACGTTCGTACACACCATTATGCTGTGGTGTTCTAGGTGGCGTGAGTTGCGAAACTATTCCACATTGTTTCAAATGAAGACCAATTCGCCTCCGCAATTAGATCATAAAAACTTTATTTTCTTGTTACGATGATTTTCTACTTCACTATGAAATTCTTTGAACTTCTCAAATGTTCCAGACTTATGTTTCATTAAGTAGATATACCCATATATGCTCAAATCATCTGTGAAGGTCAGAAAATAATGATACCCGCCGCAAGCCTCAACACTCATCGGACCGCATACATCAGTAGGTATTATTTCCAATAAGTCAGTGGCTCGCTCCATTGTTTCGGAGAACAGAGTCTTAGTCATCTTGCCCATGAGGCATGGTTCGCAAGCATCAAGTGATTCATAATCAAGTGATTCCAAAAGCCCATCAACATGGAGTTTCTTCATGTGCTTTATACCAATATGACCTAAATGGCAGTTCCACAAATAAGTTGCACTATCATTATTAACTTTACATCTTTTGGCTTCAATATTATGAATATGTGTATAACTACGATCGAGATTCAACAAAAATAGACCACTCATAAAGGGTGCATGACCATAAAAGATATTACTCATGTAAATAGAATCAACCATTATTCTCTGATTTAAATGAATAACCGTCTCGCATCAAACAAGATCTAGATATAATGTTCATGCTCAACACTGGCACCAAATAACAATTATTCAGGTCTAAAACTAATCTCGAGGGTAGATGTAGAGGTAGCGTGCCGACGGCGATCACATCAACCTTGGAACCATTTCCGACGCGCGTCGTCACCTCATCCTTAGCCAATCTTCAATTAATCTG
Organism: Triticum aestivum; assembly: GCF_018294505.1. Taxonomy (NCBI): domain Eukaryota; kingdom Viridiplantae; phylum Streptophyta; class Magnoliopsida; order Poales; family Poaceae; genus Triticum; species Triticum aestivum. The sequence goes on from NC_057803.1 coordinate 48,553,018, forward strand.
TAGCCCCTGTTTCGAGTTGCAAATACGAGCAAAAGAACCAGTATCAAATACCCAGGCACTACTATGAGCATTAGTAAGGTACACATCAATAACATGTATATCAAATATACCTTTCACTTTGCCATCCTTCTTATCAGCCAAATACTTGGGGAGTTTTGCTTCCAATGACCAGTCCCTTTGCAGTAGAAGCACTCAGTTTCAGGCTTAGGTCCACACTTGGGCTTCTTCCCGGGAGCAACAACTTGCTTGCTATTCTTTTTGAAGTCCCCCTTCTTCCCTTTACCCTTTTTCTTGAAACTAGTGGTCTTGTTAACCATTAGCATTGCAAAGAGCTCGGGAATTGTCTTTGCCATCCCTTGCATGTTATAGTTCATCATGAAGCCTTCATAGCTTGGTGGCAGTGATTGAAGGACTCTGTCAATGACACTATCATCAGGAAGATTAACTCCTAGCTGAGTCAAGTGGTTATGTGTAACGCCCCGAGACCGATGCGCCAGGTGTCTTCCAGTTATTCGATGTTGTTGCCTTGTATTTTGCTTGCGTGTTGCATCTTTCCATGTCATCATCCGCATTGCATCGTCATGTTTTCAAAACTTGCATTTGTCCCGGTCTCCTCGTTCTCTCCGTTGTCCGTTCTGAGCCCAGACACACTTGCACGCGCCCGCAGCATGTCCGTATTATTATTTTATAAATGGCCGGAAAATGTTCTCGAAATGGGTTGAAAGTTGGCATGTGGTGTTGTTATGTTGTAGGTAGGCCGTCTGCCAAATTTCATCGCATTCGGAGTTCGTTTGATAGCCCAACGGATAACTATAGCGACATTAGAGTCGGTCTAACGTCGGACGTTTTCGGTCTTCGGAAACCGTGTCGGGCTGCATCTCTCCCCTCTTCTCTCAGACCAACCCGCTCTTCACAATCCGCCAGACCCAGCCTAACCCTCTCTGCGCAGTGCATCGAACCCCTCACGTGCGCGTCCGAAATTGTCCCGGACCCGACCCGGGCAGTCGTCACCGTTGGATCCGGATCATCCTCAAACGTCTACAAAACGTCACCATTTTCTTATTTGGACTTCCTAGCTATTTTATTCGCGATCGTTCAGTTGCGATCGGAGGGACGATATACCCCTAAGTCAACCCACCTACTATATATGTAGTATATCCCTAGTCCATTTTGGACAACTCTAATTTCTAGGGATCCTACCCTAGCGCCGCCGCCCACTTTCTCCCCAATTTCAGTGCCCGACCAACCACCACACCCCGTTCCTCGATCCCCTCGCTTCTGCGTCCCCGGATGCGTCCAGCGCCCGCCGCTCCTCACGACAGCGCGCCCACAGGGGCCGCATCGCCGGCCGCCCTTTCCCATCTCGATCGTTCCAGGACCCCGTCGCCTCTCCCTTTCCCTGCCTTTTCCCATCTCTTCAAGCTCTCTCTCAATCTTCTCTCATCTCCCTCGTTTCTCTTCACAGGGACCGACGCCATGGATGCCTATGCTCTACCAGAGTCCACCACCGCCGCAGTTTCGCGTCAGACCCGGCCGGGAACCGCCGGATCTCGCCGCCTCCGCCATGGATTTCTCATCCCCGACCTCTTCTGATGCTTCTGACGTCCCACCGGCGTCTTCCCGGAGCCCAAGCCCCCCTCGCTGTCCCCTGCATCGCGCCAGACGCCGCCTTCTGCTGCTGCCTTGCCGCAGTCCAGTCGTGCCGCTTCGTCTTCGGCCCCTGCCTCGCGAGCGCTCGATCCCAAGTCCTGCGCTGCCTCCGTTCGAGAGGAGGACGACGAAGCCGTGCCCCACGTTGACTCCTCGTCGCGTGGATCCAGCTGGGCCTCGTCCCGATCCCAAGTCCAGCGCCCTCCTGGCGCGTCTCGCTTCATGGCCCAGCACTGCAGATCCGGCCTGCCAAGCCCTTCCCCGACTGGGCCTCAGCCCGAAGTGAGCGGCCCCCCTCCAGCCCCTGTGCATTGTTGGGCCAACCAGATTCAGCCCGTTGCGTGTTTTTTCCTGCTGCTGCATTTAGCTATTTTCCAGAAAACTGCTGTTTTACAGATTAGTCCCTCTAGTTCATGCATATAATTACTCACCAACCGTGCATCGGATTAAAACAATTTATATATGAAACTTGCTTAGAAATTCATCTAGTTTCATAATATGTCACTCTCATCCATGTTTAACATGTTTAAAATGTTGTTTGTTTAAATTTGCTTAATAACTTGCTAAAATGATTTATTTCATACCTAAATAACCGTAACTCGGTTTGTAACAAACTTTATATGTAAATGGGGTAGAAAAATGTCTAGTTTAGCATGGTGGCTTTACTTTGCATGTTTAATAACTCTAAAATTGTGTTTAGGGAATAACAGTTCCAAACCTAATATATGCATATGAGGATTTACCGGAATTGTTGTTCGTTGCTTCCGGCCTCATTTAAGCTTGCCTAGATAGGTAGTTTTATTATGTTTCACCCTCTTGCCATGTTTAACAACATTTAATATTGTTGGGTACATAAACAAGTTCGAACCAAATAAGTCACGTGGTGTTTCGTCAATATGCAACGGAGTTGCATATTGAGCTCCACTTAATTTGTAGTGTTGTTTGTGCATATTGCCATGCCATGCTTCATTAAACCGGACATGCATCATACTTGATTGTGCATCATGCCATGTTCATGTGTTGGTTGTTTACTATGTTGTTTGCTCCTTTTCCGGTGTTGCTTCTTCGGGCTGGTTCTAATAACATCGTATTGTGAGGACCCGTTCATATACGTCCGTTTGTCTTCTTCTTGGACTCGTTCTTCTTCCTTGCGGGATCTCAGGCAAGATGATCATACCCTCGAAATCACTTCTATCTTTGCTTGCTAGTTGCTCGCTCTTTTGCTATGCCTATGCTGCGATACCTACCACGTGCTTATCATGCCTCCCATATTGTTGAACCAAGCCTCTAACCCACCTTGTCCTAGCAAACCGTTGTTTGGCTATGTTACCGCTTTGCTCAGCCCCTCTTATAGCGTTGTTAGTTGCAGGTGAAGATTGAAGTTTGTTCCTTGTTGGAACATGGAGATGTTGTTCCTTGTTTGGAACATGTTTACTTGTTGGGATATCACAATATATCTTATTTAATTAATGCATCTATATACTTGGTAAAGGGTGGAAGGCTCGGCCTTATGCCTGGTGTTTTGTTCCACTCTTGCCGCCCTAGTTTCCGTCATATTGGTGTTATGTTCCCGCATTTTGCGTTCCTTACGCGGTTGGGTTATAATGGGAACCCCTTGACAGTTCGCTTTGAATAAAACTCCTCCAGCAAGGCCCAACCTTGGTTTTACCATTCGCCACCTAGCCTTTTTCCCTTGGGAGTCGCGCATCCCAAGGGTCATCTTATTTTAAACCCCCCGGGCCAGTGCTTGTCTAAGTGTTGGTCCAAACTAGAGCCCCTTGCAGCGCCACCTCGGGGAAACTCGAGGGCTGGTTTTAGTTATACGGATTGCTTATCCGGTGTTGCCCTGAGAACAAGATATGTGCAGCTCCTATCGGGATGTCGGCGCATCGGGTGGTCTTGCTGGACTTGTTTTACCATCGTCAAGGATGTCTTGTAGAACCGGGATACCGAGTCTGATCGGAATGTCTCGGGAGGAGGTCTATTCCTTCGTTGACCGTGAGAGCTTGTCATGGGTTAAGTTGGGACACCCCTGCATGGATTTGAACTTTCGAAAGCCGTGCCCACGGTTATGGACAGATGGGAATTTGTTAACGTCCGGTTGTAGAAAACCTGAAGTTGACCTTAATTAAAATACATCAACCGCGTGTGTAACCATGATGGTCTCTTTTCGGCGGAGTCCGGGAAGTGAACACGGTGTTGGAGTTATGCTTGACGTAGGTTGTTTTAGGATCACTTCTTGATCATACTTTTATCGACCGTGCTTTGCTTTCTCTTCTCGCTCTCATTTGCGTATGTTAGCCACCATATATGCTAGTCGCTTGTTGCAGCTCCACCTCATACCTTTACCTTACCCATAAGCTTAAATAATCTTGATCGCGAGGGTGCGAGATTGCTGAGTCCCTGTGGCTCACAGATACTTCCAAAACCAGCTTGCAGGTGCCGATGAGACCGTGCAGATGACGCAACCAAGCTCAGGAGGAGCTCGATGAAGATCTTGTCCTTTGTGTTACTTCGTTCTAGTTGATCAGTAGTGGAGCCCAGTTGGGGTCGATCGGGGACCTTTGTCGCATTTGGGGTTCTTCTTTTATTTTGGTTCCGTAGTCGGACCTTGTTTGTATTTGGATGTGGTAATGCTTTATTCATGTATTGTGTGAAGTGGCGATTGTAAGCCAACTATGTATCTCTTTCCCTTATGTATTACATGGGTTGTGTGAAGATTACCTCTCTTGCGACATTGCTTTCAATGCGGTTATGCCTCTAAGTCGTGCTTCGACACGTGGGAGATATAGCCGCATCGAGGGTGTTACAAGTTGGTATCAGAGCCTTCCCCGACCTTAGGAGCCCCCATTGCTTGATCGAATTAGCGGACGAGTTGAGTCTAGAAAAATGTTTTGAGTCATTTAGGAATTATATATCGGAGAGTTTAGGAATTCTTTTTACTCCCCAGACTCCTCATCGCTCTGGTAAGGCATCCTGACGTAGAGTTTTGACTCTTCTCTTCTCAAATTTCACTAAAAAAATTTAGGATCACGCGGGTATCTTGGAATCGTTCCGATGGTTTTGTGACGAGAACATTGTCTTGGTGCCTCCTGTCAGGGGTTTTGTGGCAGTGTCCCGGGGAGTTGAGCTCCGAGGTGTTGTCGTCATAATTTTATCATTGCAGTTCTGGAATACTTGAGTTTAGTTTCGTCGACATCGAAAATATCTTTTATGCAGTTCGTTGGTGAGATAACCTCGACGCCACCCAGTACTAGGGCGGGAGTTCGGGAGTATTGCCATAACTCGTATAACGGATGCTTTTCGAAGGTTGAGGTAGAAGATTTCCGAAGGTTTCTTGGTTATGTGTTGAAGGATGGATACAGCTGGATGTAGGATTTGTTAGTTTTGGGTGAGATATTATGCTTCCCCTGTATCCCCAACACCTGATTGCATAACCGGAAAGGTTCGGGAGTTTCATAGGTGGGAATTCAAGTAGCTGTTAGGATATCTTTCCGACAGATGTATGATTTGAAATTGGGGTTCAACGTCTAGTGGTCCACCTATTCACGGTCGGTTTTACAGTGGTCTCGTTGTGTCTTAAAGAGTCCTTGGCTATGCCGACTCGGGGACGCTTCGTATGTCATGTGCACTGCCTTGTACATGATGGTGCTGTATGATCGAGCCCGTGTAGGCCCCACCATGAAAACTTCGGACGAGATCTCTATCATATGTTTGTTCCGGCTTATTCTGCAAGCCAATCCTTTGTTTTTGTCTGGAGTTGTGGTATTCGAGTTGCTTCAATGTCAAGTGTTGATTCCATACCTTCCCCAAGCGGCGTTCTCATATTCCTATGTGAATACTAATCCCTCATGATAATCGAGATTGTCATGTCAATCCTTTTCAACCGGCGTGTCTCTCTTCAAGTGGATCCGATCATTTCAACATTCGCAAGATCAATTATCAGCTCTTCTCAATGGTGTTCGTTTCATCTGTCTCCAAGTTGCCTTTGTTTTTCCCACCCACCCACCCTTGTTTCTCCGAGGACTCATATATCTCAATCAAGTATCATTTTATTGTTGTGAAGTCTCTCCACTCCTTTTTCCGTCAATGCTTTTATCCGGTGATTCTCATGAAGATTCTAACGGAGCTTCAAGTTCGTCTCTCATCACTCGTTTTCTTCTCCGGTGGAACCAATTCAAGCTTTCGGTGTTGGTCATATATTGTTCCTCGTTGAAAATACCTTCTCATACCGGTGAACCTCATAGTAATTCACTTCTCGCTATTCAATTGTTCCGGAGTGCTCAAGATATCTCAGAAGATTCGTTTCCATTCTCAATCCTTTCAAGCTCTTTCGAGATTGTTATCTCAGTCAAGCCATTTAATTCAACCGGTGCATTCTCTCTTTTAAATCATTTCAACGGTGTTTCTCTTGAGTGGGCCCTAAACCACAGGTCTTTTCCCAGGATCTTACCTGACTCTTCTTATTTCTCCCGGAGCTTTTCAAATTCATCTCAAGATTTGACGTAAGAATGAGTTATCATCGGTCAAATGTATTTCTCCAAGATCTTTTAAATTCTTTTCATCTTTGGCTCAACCTCTCCTTTTTTAATCATTCCGGAGTGTCTCAACAATTTGATGGTATTTCCCGTCGTCATTCTCGGATTTTGAAGACCGAAGAAGATTTTTGCCTCCATATCTTATCCGTTCTCTCAGAGATTCGTGGTTCTAATTCGAGGCCATCCTCTCATAATTGTTTGATTGATAGAATTATTTTTATCTATCCGGAGCAATTCAGGAGCCTTTTCAGTTTGCTCATCCGAAGCCCATCATCTAAGATTTATTCATTCTCAGCTTTCAGCTATCATTCTCCAAATTCTACCGGTGCTTCATGCAAGTGATCTCTAATTAGTTCATGATTCCTTCGTTCACTTGGATCTAAATTCTCTCAAGCATCTTTGTTTAATTGCTAATTCTTCTCGGTGTTTCTTCATGTTTTATTCGTTCTTTTCAATACTTATGGTGGTTCGTTCAAGAGTTCTTTTCCTTGGTTATCATATAAATTCATTTGTTGTTTTCAATCCTACCGGTGGATTCGTCGAAGACGTTCTCAAGTTTATGTTATATCTCTCTTAATCCTTCATACGAGAAGAAGTAGTGTGCCAAATCTGTTGATTGTCATCAATTTAATTGGTGAAGGTTAAGCATAATGTAATTCTTATTCTTGTTTCATCCAAGTGCCTAATTTCCTATTCCGGAGGCTCATCAAAGTCCTGATTTCAATTGTGCATCTTCTCTTTTTCCGGAGATTCTCATGAAGGTTCTACATGATGGTTCATCTATGATTTAATTCATTCTCGAAGTATTCATCGAGATTCTTTTCCAAGAAGCTCAAGCTTTCTTCATATTGTAATCCAGAGTGCAATTCTTTCTTCCGTATCATTGGAGGTGGTATTATGTCATTCTTGATAATTTGAATTCATGTTTCATGATTCACATGTTGTCATGAACGAGATATTTTAAATCCATCAATCTCTTCATTGCTATTATCTTGGGTTATATTTCACCTAAAGCCTTCTCTAAGGATTGTTGCTATCTATGGTGCTTATAAATGATCCAATTTCTTCATTTATCCTTTCCGGTGCGACATACTTTCTCGTCTCCTTGTCCATATCTATTCAATTCTTCTTCCCGTGAGTGGCAGGTTGTCACCTCATAATCTGAGATGTATTTCATAAGACCATATCAAACTTATTCTTTTCGTTGTTGGTTTTTCAACAACTCCGTTCTAGCATTTGTTGTAATCGTGCTCTCTCAAGATTCTGTTTCCCTTTGTTCCGGAGGCATTGTGATGTTGCTATCTTCAACCTTTCTTTCTTGTTCTTGTCCGGACCTTGTTCCTTTCTCGCTTATCCATCTAACTGGAGTGTGGTGTCATCTCTTCTAGTTCTTTTCGCCTTATCAAGCCTTGCATATCTTCTCAAGCGGAGTGCTGTCTGAGATTTTCTTACCCCGTGTTCCATGCATTCAATACTTCCTGAGGATGTATGTTGTGATTTCATCAAGTATCCTCTCACCTTATCAAGTTCTTATTCAATTATTTTCTTTTCAACCGGAGTGCTGACCGAATTTGGTCTTCCTTGATCCCCTTCCTTAATCGGAGTGTTTTCAATATATATCTTCCCTTCAACCTCAGGGTTTTCGCAATGTTCTTTGTCCCTCTTTTTCTAACGGAGTGTTTTCAACTTCATTCATCTCCGTTGTATTCTTTTCTCGATATGGCTTAACCTTTTCAAGGTTCTTCGGTTTCACTTGTTTGTCAAAGGAGCAACTTAGTTTTTACCTTTTCTGTCTCTCTCTTCCGTTTTTCCCTCCGGTGCCATTCTAGATCTCGTGACGAGATCCTCTCGTAGTGGTGGAGTGTTGTAACGCCCCAAGACCGATGCGCCAGGTGTCTTCCAGTTATTCGATGTTGTTGCCTTGTATTTTGCTTGCGTGTTGCATCTTGCCATGTCATCATCCGCATTGCATCGTCATGTTTTCAAAACTTGCATCTGTCCCGGTCTCCTCGTTCTCTCCATTGTTCGTTCTGAGCCCAGACACACTTGCACGCGCCCGCGACATGTCCGTATTATTATTTTATAAATGGCCGGAAAATGTTCTCGGAATGGGTTGAAAGTTGGCATGTGGTGTTGTTATGTTGTAGGTAGGTCGTCTGCCAAATTTCATCGCATTCGGAGTTCGTTTGATAGCCCAACGGATAACTATAGCGACATTAGAGTCGGTCTAACGTCGGACGTTTTCGGTCTCCGGAAACTGTGCCGGGCTGCATCTCTCCCCTCTTCTCTCTGACCAACCCGCTCTTCACAATCCGCCAGACCCAGCCTAACCCTCTCTGCGCAGTGCATCGGACCCCTCACGTGCGCGTCTGAAATTGTCCCGGACCTGACCCGGGCAGTCGTCACCATTGGATCCGGATCATCCTCAAACGTCTACAAAACGTCACCGTTTTCTTATTTGGACTTCCTACCTATTTTATTCGCGATCGTTCGATTGCGATCGGAGGGACAGTATACCCCTAAGTCAACCCACCTACTATATATGTAGTCTATCCCTAGTCCATTTTGGACAACCCTAATTTCTAGGGATCCTACCCTAGCGCCGCCGCCCACTTTCTCCCCAATTTCAGTGCCCGACCAACCACCGCACCCCGTTCCTCGATCCCCTCGCTTCTGCATCCCCGGACGCGTCCAGCGCCCGCCGCTCCTCGCGACAGCGCGCCCACAGGGGCAGCATCGCCGGCCGCCCTTTCCCATCTCGATCGTTCCAGGACCCCGTCGCCTCTCCCTTTCCCTGCCTTTTCCCATCTCTTCAAGCTCTCTCTCAATTTTCCCTCATCTCTCTCGTTTCTCTTCACAGGGACCGACGCCATGGACGTCTATGCTCCACCAGAGTCCACCACCGCCGCAGTTTCGCGTCAGACCCCGCCGGGAACCGCCGGATCTCGCCGCCTCCGCCATGGATTTCTCATCCCCGACCTCTTCTGCTGCTTCTGACGTCCCACCGGCGTCTTCCCGGAGCCCAAGCCCCTCTCGCTGTCCCCTGCATCGCGCCAAACGCCGCCTTCTGCTGCTGCCTTGTCGCCGTCCAGCCGTGCCGCTTCGTCTTCGGCCCCTGCCTCGCGAGCGCTCGATCCCAAGTCCTGCTGCCTCCGTTCGAGAGGAGGACGACGAAGCCGCGCCCCGCGTTGACTCCTCGTCGCGTGGATCCAGCTGGGCCTCGTCCCGATCCCAAGTCCAGCGCCCTCCTGGCGCGTCTCGCTTCGTGGCCCAGCGCTGCAGATCCGGCCTGCCAAGCCCTTCCCCGACTGGACCTCAGCCCGAAGTGAGCAGGCCCCCTCCAGCCCCTGTGCATTGTTGGGCCAACCAGATTCAGCCCGTTGCGTGTTTTTTCCTGCTGTTGCATTTAGCTATTTTCCAGAAAACTGTTGTTTTACAGATTAGTCCCTCTAGTTCATGCATATAATTACTCACCAACCGTGCATCGGATTAAAACAATTTATATATGAAACTTGCTTAGAAATTCATCTAGTTTCATAATATGTCACTCTCATCCATGTTTAACATGTTTAAAATGTTGTTTGTTTAAATTTGCTTAATAACTTGCTAAAATGATTTATTTCATAACTAAATAATCGTAACTCGGTTTGTAACAAACTTTATATGTAAATGGGGTAGAAAAATGTCTAGTTTAACGTGGTGGCTTTACTTTGCATGTTTAATAACTCTAAAATTGTGTTTAGGGAATAACAGTTCCAAACCTAATATATGCATATGAGGATTTACCGGAATTGTTGTTCGTTGCTTCCGGCCTCATTTAAGCTTGCCTAGATAGGTAGTTTTCTTATGTTTCACCCTCTTGCCATGTTTAACAACATTTAATATTGTTGGGTACATAAACAAGTTCGAACCACATAAGTCACGTGGTGTTTCGTCAATATGCAACGGAGTTGCATATTGAGCTCCACTTAATTTGTAGTATTGTTGGTGCATATTGCCATGCCATGCTTCATTAAACCGGACATGCATCATACTTGATTGTGCATCATGCCATGTTCATGTGTTGGTTGTTTACTATGTTGTTTGCTCCTTTTCCGGTGTTGCTTCTTCGGGCTGGTTCCAATAACGTCGTATTGTGAGGACCCGTTCATATATGTCCGTTTGTCTTCTTCTTGGACTCGTTCTTCTTCCTTGCGGGATCTCAGGCAAGATGATCATACCCTCGAAATCACTTCTATCTTTGCTTGCTAGTTGCTCACTCTTTTTCTATGCCTATGCTACGATACCTACCACGTGCTTATCATGCCTCCCATATTGTTGAACCAAGCCTCTAACCCACCTTGTCCTAGCAAACCGTTGTTTGGCTATGTTACCACTTTGCTCAGCCCCTCTTATAGCGTTGTTAGTTGCAGGTGAAGATTGAAGTTTGTTCCTTGTTGGAACATGGAGATGTTGTTCCTTGTTTGGAACATGTTTACTTGTTGGGATATCACAATATATCTTATTTAATTAATGCATCTATATACTTGGTAAAGGGTGGAAGGCTCGGCCTTATGCCTGGTGTTTTGTTCCACTCTTGCCGCCCTAGTTTCCGTCATATCGGTGTTATGTTCCCGCATTTTGCGTTCCTTACGCGGTTGGGTTATAATGGGAACCCCTTGACAGTTCGCTTTGAATAAAACTCCTCCAGCAAGGCCCAACCTTGGTTTTACCATTCGCCACCTAGCCTTTTTCCCTTGGGAGTCGCGCATCCCAAGGGTCATCTTATTTTAAACCCCCCGGGCCAGTGCTTGTCTAAGTGTTGGTCCAAACTAGAGCCCCTTGCAGCGCCACCTCGGGGAAACTCGAGGGCTGGTTTTAGTTATACGGATTGCTTATCCGGTGTTGCCCTGAGAACAAGATATGTGCAGCTCCTATCGGGATGTCGGCGCATCGGGTGGTCTTGCTGGACTTGTTTTACCATCGTCAAGGATGTCTTGTAGAACCGGGATACCGAGTCTGATCGGAATGTCTCGGGAGGAGGTCTATTCCTTCGTTGACCGTGAGAGCTTGTCATGGGTTAAGTTGGGACACCCCTGCATGGATTTGAACTTTCGAAAGCCGTGCCTGTGGTTATGGGCAGATGGGAATTTGTTAACGTCCGGTTGTAGAAAACCTGAAGTTAACCTTAATTAAAATACATCAACCGCGTGTGTAACCGTGATGGTCTCTTTCCGACGGAGTCCGGGAAGTGAACACGGTGTTGGAGTTATGCTTGACGTAGGTTGTTTTAGGATCACTTCTTGATCATACTTTTATTGACCGTGCTTTGCTTTCTCTTCTCGCTCTCATTTGCGTATGTTAGCCACCATATATGCTAGTCGCTTGCTGCATCTCCACCTCATACCTTTACCTTACCCAGAAGCTTAAATAGTCTTGATCGCGAGGGTGCGAGATTGCTGAGTCCCTATGGCTCACAGATACTTCCAAAACCAGCTTGCAGGTGCCGATGAGACCATGCAGATGACGCAACCAAGCTCAGGAGAAGCTCGATGAAGATCTTGTCCTTTGTGTTGCTTCGTTCTAGTTGATCAGTAGTGGAGCCCAGTTGGGGTCGATCGGGGACCTTTGTCGCATTTGGGGTTCTTCTTTTATTTTGGTTCCGTAGTCGGACCTTGTTTGTATTTGGATGTTGTAATGCTTTATTCATGTATTGTGTGAAGTGGCGATTGTAAGCCAACTATGTATCTCTTTCCCTTATGTATTACATGGGTTGTGTGAAGATTACCTCTCTTGCGACATTGCTTTCAATGCGGTTATGCCTCTAAGTCGTGCTTCGACACGTGGGAGATATAGCCGCATCGAGGGTGTTACATTATGGTACCCGACATTATGAGTATGTGTTCATTGACATAATTGTTCTCCTCCATCTTGCAACTATAGAACTTGTTGGAGACTTCATATCTCTCAACTCGGGCATTTGCTTGAAATATTAACTTCAACTCTTTGAACATCTCATATGCTCCATGACATTCAAAACGTCTTTGAAGTCCCGATTCAAAGCCGTAAAGCATGGCACACTTAACTATCGAGTAGTCATCAGCTTTAGTCTGCCAGACGTTCATAACGTCCAGAGTTGCTCCTACAGCGGGTCTTGCACCTAGCGGTGCTTCCAAGATGTAATTCTTCTGTGCAGCAATGAGGATAATCCTCAAGTTACGTACCCAGTCCGTGTAGTTGCTACCATCATCTTTCATCTTAGCTTTCTCTAGGAACGCATTAAAATTCAAGGGAACGGGAGCATGGGCCATTGATCTACAACAACATAGATATGCAAAAACTATCAGGACTAAGTTCATGATAAATTTAAGTTCAATTAATCATATTACTAAGAACTCCCACTTAGATAGACATCCCTCTAGTCATCTAAATGATCACATGATCCATATCAACTAAACCATGTCTGATCATCACGTGAGATAGAGTAGTTTTCAATTGTGAACATCTCCATGTTGATCATATCTACTATATGATTCTCATCCGACCTTTTGGTCTTAGTGTTCCGAGGCCATATCTGCATATGCTAGGCAATATCACATGGTGTCTCGGCACGACGAACTGTAGCAATGGTGCATACTCAGGGAGAACACTTATACCTTGAAATTTAGTGAGGGATCATCCTATAATGCTACCGTCGTACTAAGCAAAATAAGATGCGTGAAAGATAAACATCACATGCAATCAAAATATGTGACATGATATGGCCATCATCATCTTGTGCCTTTGATCTCCATCTCCAAAGCACCTTCATGATCTCCATCGTCACCGGCTTGACACCTTGATCTCCATCGTAGTGTCGTTGTCGTCTCGCCAACTATTGCTTCCACAACTATCGCTACCGCATAGTGATAAAGTAAAGCAATTACATGTCGATTGCATTTCATACAATAAAGCGACAACCATAAGGCTCCTTCCAGTTGCCGATAACTTCTACAAAACATGATCATCTCATACAACAAGTTATATCTCATCACGTCTTGACCATATCACATCACTACATGCCCTGCAAAAACAAGTTAGACGTCCTCTACTTTGTTGTTCCAAGTTTTATGTGGCTGCTACAGGCTTATAGCAAGAACCTTTTTTACCTACGCATCAAAACCACAATGATTTTTCATCAAGTGTGCTGTTTTAACCTTCAACAAGGATCAACCATAGTCAAATTCGATTCAACTAAAGTTGTAGAAACAGACACCCGCCAGCCACCTTGATGCAAAACAAGTTGCATGTCTGTCGGTGGAACCGGTCTCATGAACATGGTCATGTAAGGTTGGTCCGGGCCACTTCATCCAACAATATCGCCAAATGAAAATAAGACATTGGTGGTAAGCAGTATGACTATTATCGTGTAACATCCCAAATTTTCAATTTGGAATGTTATACATTAGATCATCATGCATATCATATTTTATTTTGCATTTTGGTTGATCCTAGAAATTCTACGCAACTCAATGACCCACGAGAGAGTTGGGAATTTCATTATTTTCATATTTGAGTTTTCTCAAATTTTGAGAATAGGATCATTTGATTTTATTTATTTTATCATCAATTATTTCTATTACAAAAATATGAGAGAGGGAATAAAATGACTTTCCCCAAAATAAAGAAATATTGAGGATTTAATAATAAAATCAAATAAGATTTTATTTCGGAGTTTTTCGGTGTTTTATTTGAATTTAGGAAAAATGTGCGTTTTTCAAAATTGCATTTAGGGCCCAAATAAATGTTCACCTTGTGCGGCTTGATTTTAGAAGCCCGTGAAAATTTATTTTGGAATTTTTGGAGTCCGTTTAGTGTTTATTTTTATTTTTCTTCCAAGCGGAATAATAAAAAAAACGAACCGACTTAACGGGTCGTGTCCGACCTGGACACCGACCAGGAGGCCTTTATAAGCCGAGGCCCGGCCCCGGGGGAAACCCTAAAGCGCCCTAAGCCGCCGCCGCCCTAAGAAGCCACCGCCGACGTCCGCCACCGCCGGATCTCGCCGCCGAGGTTCGTCGCGCCTCATTTTCCGTGTCGAAAAAAAGAGAAAAAAATTCGGCATTCATCGTTTTTATTTTTCTCGGATTAAATCCGTGATTTTTCTGATCGCGATTCCTAATCCGATTTTCGTTTTAGTTTAACTTTTCGCTCGTTTATCGGAATCAGGCGATTCAAGCGCCTAGGGATTCGTCTTGAAACCCTCTGCCCGTTTAACCAACTTAAACAAGTTTTTGCTACTGTAAAATTTGCCCTAGATCCAGATTACTAGAACGAAGTTGTTTTCTTTCGCCGTTCGTTTTTCGTTGCTTCGTTCGATTTGATTCTTTTTTCCAACCGGAGTTCTTAAGTTGAACCTTCTGGTTAGATCTCTTATTTGAGTTTTACCTATGCATTAGATGAGTACTTATTGTATGCTTGTTTTTTGTCTGCGATAGGATACCCGAAGTGCGCCGCCTGTTACTTCGAATCGTTAGGTTTCGCGGATCATCAGCAAGGCAAGTAACACTTTGATCATACCTCACACATTGCATGATTAGGATCTAATTAAACTGTGGGATGGGAAGTAGATGAGGTAGTACCTATTACCTGTTTATTTTCAAACCTTTGGGAGTTACTTCTACGTTTTCTTATTATGCCATGCTATGCTAGTAGACGTGGATTGGGTGAGTGAAATCCATGACAGATGTGAGATTGTTAATTAATGGCTTATCTAAGGTGGCAACATAAACACACATCTGGGTGGATTGAGGCACCTGGGTATTCCAGGACTTGCCTGTTTTCTTTTGGACCGCCACCCAGGCTCAAAGGGATCATGAGACTATTCATACTAGAAATTTCCGTGTGCAGCCACAAGCTATTATGGGCTCTAGCATAGTTGACTAAGTTGTGTGAACTCTTATAGTGGTAGACTAGTAGATGTAGGGGATGTAGGTGGTACGGTCTACCCAATCGTAAGGTGCTAGCGCTTCTGAAAGACTATGTCTCGGTCATCCGTCTTCTCAAACACCATGTAGTGCGAGAAACCAAACGGAGGCGATCGAGTCTTGTGGGGAAAAGTGCGCAAACCTATGCAAAGTGTAATAAACTAATCATGGTTAGCCGTGTCCCCGGTTATGGACATCTTGAGTATCTAGTACCTGGATTTTCATGTGAATCTCAACATGTTACTCTAAATTAATTTTGTTGGGTTATGTTTAATGATGATGCTTAACTGGGATTGAGAATGCTGTCAACCATTCTCAATGTTTAACAACCACCATGATAGTAATTAAATCTATTCCTTTGAAGTAGGGAAAAATTGGCTTTACGCAAAACAGTAACCATAGAGCTTTCCACCAGCCAAATATGCATATAGTATAGCTGTTTCATTCCATTACTCTCTATGTGTTACCTTGCCAGCATATTCCATGTGTTGACCCGTTTTCGGGCTGCAACGTTAATGTTGCAGACTTTTCAGACGATGATTAAGGAGTTTTTAGGTCGTGGTTCTCTACTCAGTGATGCCGTTGGAGTTGATGGACTCACTTATCTTCCAAGCCTTCCGCTGTTATCGTTATTAGATGGCCTTAAGCCATACTTATTGTAATAAGTTCTCTTTTGAGACACTCGATGTAATAAGTGTGTGATTGCTACTCTGTTATAAATCCTCCGAGTACTGTGTGGTGTCAGCATTACTGATCCAGGGATGACACCGGAGCACAGAGATCAGACTGTTTGAGGTCTGGTCGCTACAGAGATGGTATCAGAGCACACGCTGACTGTAGGACACGACCACTAAGCACAAGACCTAGATCACTATTCACTCTCTTCTCTTCTGACCTCTCGTCTTTTCTACTCTTTAGGATGGTGGATGCAAGGAACAAGTTCATGCAACCGGATGAAGATACACCCTTTGGACGCCACTTGAAGGAAGTCACTAGATACCTAAACATAGGATTACCAAGCTTCATGGGAACCTACAACGCCACTTTACCTGAAGAAGAGCGCTGGATGAT
Organism: Triticum aestivum; assembly: GCF_018294505.1. Classification (NCBI taxonomy): domain Eukaryota; kingdom Viridiplantae; phylum Streptophyta; class Magnoliopsida; order Poales; family Poaceae; genus Triticum; species Triticum aestivum. The sequence continues at coordinate 48,569,222 of NC_057803.1, forward strand.
TCAAGTTCAAGTTCGAGGAAGGACGTTCATGCCAGTCACTGAGCCCATAGAATTTTCTTTTGATGCACCAACTTGGAGTCTAGGAAAGAGCATGGCAGCTCACATCGCCATGAGACGCATTGGAGAAGTCTACCGCAAGGATCTCAAGGATACTATCTACCAGATTTGTGGGCGCCGAGATGAACACTGGGAGATGATCAGCACCAGGAAGGATAGATCAATTGCAGCTTTTATCCAGGAGTTAAACCAGCACATTCGACGACAAGAGAACCAGATGTGCGCCGACATGATAGATCTGAAGAAGGCTAAGACAAGAATCAAGGAACTGGAGGAAGAACTCAAGGCTACACGTGAAGATTATGAAGAGGAGACAGAAGTACTAGTGGAGAAGAATGACGATCTGATCAAGAAGATCGGGATATTTATGGGAGACCCTACACCAGTAGATGAAGATGAAGAACCCCAGGAGATTAGCCCGGAAGACTACATCATCATCGACGACACAGACTCGGACCCAGACGAAAGCGATGATGACTATGTTGATGAAGCTGGAGCAGATATCATGGAGTCTGCAACCGAAGAATATTTCTAGTAGACCACCTCATCAGTAGTAGTAGTCCACCATGTAAATATAGTAGTCCGAGCACTTTTTGTGATAGTTAGATCGATTGTATGCCCTTGTTTGATTGAAGAAGTGAATTGTTTGCTTTTGCCTCATGTGCATATGGGTAGTGTTTTCTCTTTATACCCCCTCTATTCTTATATCTCATCTTTTCTAAACCCTCAGATGCCTCCGAGACGTGACCCCGGATTTACCTTTCCACCGGAGCTCACCCAGTTGATCCAGCAGCAGAACACATTGATGCAGTTACTAGTCCAGAATCAGAATCTGGGGAACAACAACAACAACCCACCACCACCACCACCACCTATTGACCACTTAGCCCGTTTTCTTAGGCTGAATCCACCGGTGTTTTCCAGTAGCACCGAGCCGATAGTAGCAGATGATTGGCTCCGCAAGACCGCTAGGGAGTTGACCACAGCAGGATGCACAAATGCGGAGAAGGTGAATTTTGCTGCACATCAGTTAGAAGGACCCGCAACATCATGGTGGGAGAACTTCACAGCCACATTCCCAGTCGACACTGTCACATGGGACCAGTTTTAGCAGGCTTTTCGTACTGCACACGTTTTAGCAGGAGCTATGGCCATGAAGAAGCGTGAGTTTCGCAACTTGCACCAAGGAGGACGAACAGTTGGCCAGTATGTGGAGGAATTTAGTAAGTTAGCATGTTATGCACCAGATGACGTCGCTACGGATGCAGCTAAGCAGGAGAAGTTTCTGGAAGGACTGAATGATGAGTTGAGCATGCAGTTGATGGTAGCCACCTTCAACAACTACCAGGAGTTAGTAGATCGTGCTCTTATGATTGAAGGGAAGCAACAACAGATTGAGAACCGCAAGAGGAAGTATGGACAAGGAAAGTACAATTCAGGAGCTCAGCAGAAGCCACGTTTTACCCCTAGACCAGGAGGACATTTTCAGCATATCCATGGAGGAGGTAGCTCGCACAATCACAATGGCACCAAGAATGGTAATGGCAATGGAGGAAGCAACGGCCAGAACCGCACCAACCCATCAACCCCAGCCAAGAAGGACTTAAGCCAAGTCACTTGTTTTAAGTGTTCGAAGACAAGGCATTATGCAAATGAATGTCCTGAATTGCAAAATGGAAATAGTAATGGAAGTTCTGGGAAGAAGCCGAACCCTTTCAACAGGGGACAGGTGAACCACGTTAGCGTGGAGGAGGTTGAAGCTCAGCCCGATGCAGTAATAGGTAAGTTTTTGGTTAAGTCATTTACTGCACTCGTTCTTTTTGACACTGGTGCATCGCATTCATACATCTCAAGGGGATTTGTGGATAAGTATAACCTACCAACCCAAGCCCTTAGGTCACCCATGTTAGTAACCTCGCCCGGAGCAGAGTATGTGGCTAGTCTATGGTGTGATCGGTTACCATTAAGGATTGGTAACTATGTTTTTCCCTCAGACCTAATAGTATTGGAATCTCAAGGATTGGATGTGATATTAGGCATGGATTGGTTATCAAAGTATGAAGGGAATATTGAATGTGCTAGTAAGTCAATTTTGCTTACCACACCAGAAGGGAGAAGGATCAAGTATGTATCCCGACATGTGCCAAAGAGGACCCAAGTAAATTGCCTAACAGGAGTTGTGCAAGAGGAAGTACCAGTGGTAAGGGATTTCCCTGATGTATTTCCAGAGGAGTTGCCAGGCATGCCACTGGATAGAGATATTGCGTTTTTGATTGAGCTATTGCCAGGCACAGAGGCCAATATCAAAGAGACCATATAGGATGCCAGCAAAGGATTTGGTGGAAATTAAGAAGCAGATTAAAGAGTTACTGGATAAGGGATATATTCGCCCAAGTTCTTCGCCTTGGGGATCGCCAGTACTTCTAGTGGAGAAGAAGGATGGATCGTTAAGGATGGTTGTTGATTATTGAGGATTGAATGAAGTAACGATCAAGAACAAGTACCCGCTACCAATGATCAACGATCTGTTTGATCGATTGCAAGGAGCTAAGGTATTTTCCAAGATCGATCTGCGATCAGGATACCACCAGTTGAAGATTCGAGAACAGGATATTCCGAATATAGCTTTTACCACCAGGTATGGGCTGTATGAGTATACCGTTATGTCATTTGGTCTGACTAACGCACCTGCCTATTTTATGAACATGATGAACAAAGTGTTTATGGAGTTTTTGGATAAGTTCGTCGTAGTGTTCATTGATGATATCCTGGTTTATTCGAAGAATGAAGAGGAACATAAGGAGCATTTGCGTTTGGTACTTGGAAAGCTCAGAGAACATCAATTATATGCCAAGTTCAGCAAATGTGAGTTTTGTTTGAAGGAAGTAGGATTCCTCGGACATGTTATATCTAGAGAAGGTATAGCAGTAGATCCCACTAAAGTTGAAACCGTGACCAAGTGGGAAGCCCCAACAACAGTTGGAGAGATCCGGAGTTTCCTTGGACTCGCAGGATACTACCGGAGATTTATTGAGAATTTCTCAAAGATTGCGAAGCCTATGACGGAGTTGTTAAAGAAGGATACCAAGTTCATATGGACGGAGGAGTGTGAGGCTAGTTTCCAGGAGTTGAAGAAATGTTTGGTTACCTCACCAGTGTTGATTTTGCCAGACCAGACCAAGGATTATGAGGTGTATTGCGACGCTTCACGTCGAGGACTCAGAGTAGTGCTTATGCAGGAAGGGAGAGTTGTTTCATATGCCTCAAGACAACTGAAACCTCATGAGTTGAATTATGCCACGCATGATTTGGAGTTAGCAGCCATAGTGCATGCATTGAAGACATGGAGACATTTTCTGATTGGAAATCATTGTGAGGTGTACACGGATCATAAGAGTTTGAAGTACATTTTCACACAGAAGGAGTTGAATCTCAGACAAAGGAGATGGTTGGAGCTTATCAAGGATTATGATATGAAATTGCATTATCATCCCGAAAAGGCTAATGTAGTAGCTGACGCATTAAGCCGTAAGAGCCATGTCAATACATTAATGACGGGAGAAATACCAAGGGAGTTAGCAGAAAATCTTCATGAACTATGTTTGGAAATAGTTCCGAGAGGCTATGTAGCAGCATTGGAGATTCAGTCAACTTTGGTGGATAGAATCAAAGAAGCTCAGAAAGCTGACAAAGAGATTGCCGCTATAAAGGAGAAACTGAGCAAAGGAAAAGCTAAAGGATTTTGTGAGGATGAGCACGACACCCTATGGTTTGAAGACCGCGTTTACGTGCCCAATGACTCGGAGATTAGGAAGTTGATTTTGCAAGAGGCACACGACTCACCGTATTCAATTCACCCAGGAAATACCAAGATGTATCTGGATTTGAAGGATATTTTCTGGTGGACCGGAATGTAGAAGGATATAGCGGAGTACGTAGCAGTTTGTGATGTATGTCAGAGAGTAAAGGCAGAGCATCAGAAGCCAGCAGGATTGTTACAACCATTGTCGATACCCGAATGGAAGTGGGATAAGCTAGGCATGGATTTTATCACGGGATTTCCCAGGACTCGTTCAAGCTATGACTCGATTTGGGTTGTAGTCGATCGATTGACGAAAGTAGCTCATTTCATCCCAGTAAAGACCACTTACACCAGTGCTAAGTTGGCAAAGATATACATGACCAAGATCGTATGTCTGCATGAAGTTCCAAGGAGTATCATATCGGATAGAGGAACCCAGTTTACCTCAAAGTTCTGGAAGCAGTTGCACGAAACTTTGGGAACCAGGCTAGAATTCAGTACAGCTTTTCATCCACAGACAGATGGACAGACCGAGAGAGTCAATCAGATTTTGGAGGATATGCTGAGAGCTTGTGCGCTAGATTACGGATCTAGTTGGGATGATAATTTGCCATATGCAGAGTTATCTTACAACAACAGTTATCAAACCAGTTTAAAGATGGCCCCTTTCGAAGCTTTGTACGGAAGGAGGTGCAGGACACCGTTGTCGTGGGATGAAGTTGGAGACCGCCAATTGTTTGGACCTGACTTGATTAAGGAGTCTGAACAGAAGGTGAAATTGATTCGCGATAGGCTCAAGGTAGCCCAGTCCAGACAGAAGAGTTATGCGGATTCTAAACGCAAGGAGATAGTTTACGAAGTCGGAGGCAGAGCTTATCTTCGAGTATCTCCACTTCGGGGAACAAAGCGTTTTGGAGTTAAAGGGAAGTTAGCACCACGATTTGTAGGACCATATCGAGTTTTGGAGCGTATGGGAGAAGTTGCCTACAAGTTGGAATTGCCCGAAGGATTGCCAAGAGTACATGATGTGTTCCACGTTTCTCAGTTAAAGAAATGTCATGCGGAGATGGCTGACATACCGTTGAGAGACACAGTGCCTTTGGAAACTATTCAGTTGGATAACGATTTGACCTACGAGGAGAAACCAGTCAAGATTCTCGAGTTTGCTAGCCGAGTTACTCGCAGCAAAGTTATTAAGTTTTGCAATGTTCAGTGGAGCCACCACACGGAGGATGAAGCCACCTGGGAGCGAGAGGAAGATTTGCTCAAAGACCACCCTCACCTATTTTCTAGCCAACCCGAATCTCAAGGGCGAGATTCATCTTAAGGGGGGTAGGTTTGTAACATCCCAAAATTTCAATTTGGAATGTTATACATTAGATCATCATGCATATCATATTTTATTTCGCATTTTGGTTGATCTAGAAATTCTACGCAACTCAATGACCCACGAAGAGAGTTGGGAATTTCGTTATTTTCATATTTGAGTCTTCTCAAATTTTGAGAACAGGATCATTCGATTTTATTTATTTTATCATCAATTATTTCTATTACAAAAATATGAGAGAGGGAATAAAATGACTTTCCCAAAATAAAGAAATATTGAGGATTTAATAATAAAATCAAATAAGATTTTATTTCGGAGTTTTTCGGTGTTTTATTTGAATTTAGGAAAAATGTGCGTTTTTCAAAATTGTATTTAGGGCCCAAATAAATGTTCACCTTGTCCGGCTTGATTTTAGAAGCCCGTGAAAATTTATTTCGGAATTTTTGGAGTCTGTTTAGTATTTCTGTTTATTTTTCTTCCGAGCAGAATAATTAAAAAAAACGAACCGACTTAACGGGCTGTGTCCGACCTGGACACCGACCGGGAGGCCTTTATAAGCCGAGGCCCGGCCCCGGGGGAAACCCTAAAGCGCCCTAAGCCACCGCCGCCCTAAGAAGCCGCCGCCGTCGGATCTCGCCGCCGAGGTTCGTCGCGCCTCATTTTCCGTGCCGAAAAAAAGAGAAAAAAAATCGGCGTTCGTCGTTTTTCTTTTTCTCGGATTAAATCCGCGATTTTTCTGATTGTGATTCCTGATCTGATTTTCGTTTTAGTATAACTTTTCGCTCGTTTATCGGAATCAGGCGATTCAAGCGCCTAGGGATTCGTCTCGAAACCCTCTGCCCGTTTAACCAACTTAAACAAGTTTTTGCTACTATAAAATTTGCCCTAGATCCAGATTACTAGAACGAAGTTGTTTTCTTTCGCCGTTTGTTTTTCGTTGCTTCGTTCGATTTGATTCTTTTTGCCAACCGGAGTTCTTAAGTTGAACCTTCTGTTTGATCTCTTATTTGAGTTTTACCTGTGCATTAGATGAGTACTTATTGTATGCTTGTTTGTTTGTCTGCGATAGGATACCCGAAGTGCGCCGCCTGTTACTTCGAATCGTTAGGTTTCGCGGATCATCAGCAAGGCAAGTAACACTTTGATCATACCTTTTCTACCACCCTGTTTTATTGCATTAGATCAATCCTCACACATTGCATGATTAGGATCTAATTAAACTGTGGGATGGGAAGTAGATGAGGTAGTACCTATTACCTGTTTATTTTCAAACCTTTGGGAGTTACTTCTACGTTTGCTTATTATGCCATGCTATGCTAGTAGACGTGGATTGGGTGAGTGAAATCCATGACAGATGTGAGATTGTTAATTAATGGTTTATCTAAGGTGGCAACTTAAACACACATCTGGGTGGATTGAGGCACCTGGGTATTCCAGGACTTGCCTGTTTTCTTTTGGACCGCCACCCAGGCTCAAAGGGATCATGAGACTATTCATACTAGAAACTTTCGTGTGCAGCCACAAGCTATTATGGGATCTAGCATAGTTGACTAAGTTGTGTGAACTCTTATAGTGGTAGACTAGCAGATGTAGGGGATGTAGGTGGTACGGTCTACCCGATCGTAAGGTGCTAGCGCTTCTGAAAGACTATGTCTCGGTCATCCGTCTTCTCAAACACCATGTAGTGTGAGAAACCAAACGGAGGCGATCGAGTCTTGTGGGGAAAAGTGCGCAAACCTCTGCAGAGTGTAATAAACTAATCATGGTTAGCCGTGTCCCCGGTTATGGACATCTTGAGTATCTAGTACCCGGATTTTCATGTGAATCTCAACATGTTACTCTAAATTAATTTTGTTGGGTTATGTTTAATGATGATGCTTAATTGGGATTGAGAATGCCGTCAACCATTCTCAATGTTTAACAACCACCATGATAGTAATTAAATCTATTCCTTTGAAGTAGGGAAAAATTGGCTTTATGCAAAACAGTAACCATAGAGCTTTCCACCAGCCAAATATGCATATGGTATAGCTGTTTCATTCCATTACTCTCTATGTGTTACCTTGCCAGCATATTCCATGTGCTGACCCGTTTTCGGGCTGCAACGTTAATGTTGCAGACTTTTCAGACGACGATTAAGGAGTTTTTAGGTTGTGGTTCTATACTCAGTGATGCCGTTGGAGTTGATGGACTCACTTATCTTCCAAGCCTTCCGCTGTTATCGTTATTAGATGCCTTAAGCCATACTTATTGTAATAAGTTCTCTTTTGAGACACTCGATGTAATAAGTGTGTGATTGCTACTCTGTTATAAATCCTCCGAGTACTGTGTGGTGTCAGCATTACTGATCCAGGGATGACACCGGAGCACAGAGATCAGACTGTTTGAGGTCTGGTCGCTACATATCGCCCACAACTCTTTGTGCTCTACTCATGCATATCATCTATGCATAGACCTGGCTCGGATGCCACTGTTGGGGAACGTGGCATGCAATTTCTAAAAATCATACGATCACGCAAGATCTATCTAGGAGATGCATAGCAATGTGAGGGGGAGAGTGTTCACGTACCCTCGTAGACCGAAAGCGGAAGTGTTAGGTTAACGCGGTTGATGTAGTCGAACATCTTCGCGATCCAACCGATCTAGTAACGAACGTACAACACCTCCGAGTTCAACACACGTTCAGCTCGATGATGTCCCTCGAACTCTTGATCCAGCAGAGGGTCGAGGGAGAGTTTCGTCAGAACAACGGCGTGGTGACGGTGATGGTGATGTGATCCGTGCAGGGCTTCGCCTAAGTAGTACGATGATATGACCAGAGGAGTAAACTATGGAGGGGGGCACCACACACGGCTAAGAGAACAACTGATGTGCTACAGGGTGCCCCCATCCCCCGTATATAAAGGAGGGGAGGAGGAGGCCGACCACCAAGGGGGCGCGCCAAGGGGGGAGTCCTACTAGGACTCCACTCCTAGTAGGATTCGGCCCCCCTCTTTTTCTTTTCTCATCGGAGGGGAAAAGGAGGGAGAGGGAGAGGGAGAGGGAAAGGGGGCCGCACCCCCTCCTCCTTGTCCTATTCGAACTCCCTTGGAGGAGGGTGCGTGCCACCCCTTGCGGGCTCTCCTCTCTCTCCACTATGGCACATGTAGGTGATACATCTCCAACGTATCTATAATTTTTTATTATTCCATGCTATTATATTATCAACCTTGGATGTTTTATATGCATTTATATGCTATTTTATATGATTTTTGGGAATAACCTATTAACCTAGAGCCCAGTGCCAGTTTATGTTTTTTCCTTGTTTTGGAGTATCGCAGAAAAGGGAAATCAAACGGAGTCCAATTGACCTGAAACTTCACGGAACTTATTTTTGGAACGGAAGCAATCCAGGAGACTTGGAGTAGACATCAGGAAGCTTCGAGGAAGCCACGAGGCAGGGAGGCGTGCCCTACCCCCTGGGCGCGCCCCCACCCTCGTGGGCCCCTCATGGCTCCCCTGGCCGACTTCTTTCGCCTATATATGTCCATATATCCTAAAAACATTGGGGAGCAGAATAGATCGGGAGTTCCACCACCAGAAGCCTCTGTAGCCACCGAAAACCAATCTAGACCCATTCCGACACCCTGCCGGAGGAGGGAATCCCTCTCCAGTTGCCATCTTCATCATCCCGGCACTCTCCATGATGAGGAGGGAGTAGTCCACCCTCTGGGCTGAGGGTATGTACCAGTAGCTATGTGTTTGATCTCTCTCTCTCTCTCTCGTGTTCTTGATTCGGCACGATCTTAATGTATCGCGAGCTTTGCTATTATAGTTGGATCTTATGATGTTTCTCCCCCTCTACTCTCTTGTGATGAATTGAGTTTTCCCTTTGAAGTTATCTTATCGGATTGAGTCTTTAAGGATTTGAGAACACTTGATGTATGTCATGCATGTTATTATCTGTGGTGACAATGGGATATCATGTGATCCACTTGATGTATGTTTTGGTGATCAACTTGCGAGTTCCGTGACCTCGTGAACTTATGCATAGGGGTTGGCACACGTTTTCATCTTGACTCTCCGGTAGAAACTTTGGGGCACTCTTTGAAGTACTTTGTGTTGGTTGAATAGATGAATATGAGACTGTGTGATGCATATCGTATAATCATAACAGCAGATACTTGAGGTGACATTGGGGTATCTAGGTGACATTAGGGTTTTGGTTGATTTGTGTCTTAAGGTGTTATTCTAGTACGAACTCTAATGTCTACTACACAACCTTCTTCTTGTAGACGTTGTTGGGCCTCCAAGTGCAGAGGTTTGTAGGACAGTAGCAAATTTCCCTCAAGTGGATGACCTAAGGTTTATCAATCCGTAGGAGGCCTAGGATGAAGATGGTCTCTTTCAAGCAACCCTGCAACCAAATAACAAAGAGTCTCTTGTGTCCCCAACACACCCAATACAATGGTAATTTGTATAGGTGCACTAGTTCGGCGAAGAGATGGTGACACAAGTGCAATATGGATGGTAGATAAAGGTATTTGTAATCTGAAATTATAAAAACAGCAAGGTAACTAATGATAAAAGTGAGCTAAAACGGTATTGCAATGCATTGAAACAAGGCCTAGGGTTCATACTTTCACTAGTGCAAGTTCCCTCAACAATAATAACATAATTGGATCATATAACTATCCCTCAACATGCAACAAAGAGTCACTCCAAAGTCACTGATAGCGGAGAACAAATGAAGAGATTATGGCACGGTACGAAACCACCTCAAAGTTATTCTTTCCAATCAATCCGTTGGGCTATTCCTATAAGTGTCACAAACAGCCCTAGAGTTCGTACTAGAATAACACCTTAAGACACAAATCAACCAAAACCCTAATGTCACCTAGATACTCCAATGTCACCTCAAGTATCCGTGGGTATGATTATACGATATGCATCACACAATCTCAGATTCATCTATTCAACCAACACATAGGACCTCAAAGAGTGCCCAAAGTTTCTACCAGAGAATCACGACGAAAACGTGTGCCAACCCCTATGCATAGGTTCATGGGCGGAACCCGCAAGTTGATCACCAAAACATACATCAAGTGAACCACGTGATATCCCATTGTCACCACAGATACACACGACAAGACATACATCAAGTGTTCTCAAATCTTTAAAGACCCAATCCGATAAGATAACTTCAAAGGGGAAACTCAATCCATTACAAGATAGTAGAGGGGGGAGAAAACATCATAAGATCCAACTATAATAGCAAAGCTCGCGATACATCAAGATCGTACCACCTCAAGAACACGAGAGAGAGAGAGAGATCAAACACATAGCTACTGGTACATACCCTCAGCCCCGAGGGAGAACTACTCCCTCTTCATCATGGAGAGCACCGGGATGATGAAGATGGCCACCGGAGAGGGATTTCCCCCTTCGGCAGGGTGCCGGCACGGGTCTAGATTGGTTTTCGGTGGCTAGGGAGGCTTCTGGCGGTGGAACTCCCAATCTATTGTGCTCTCCGATCGTTTTAGGGTATATGGAGATATATAGGAGGAAGAAGTGCGTCAGGGGGCCACGAGGGGCCCACGAGGGTGGAGGGCGCACCCAGGGGGTGCCTCGTGGCCTCCTTGTTGATCCCCTGACGTGCACTCCAAGTCTTCTAGGCTTCTTCTGATCCAAAAATAAGTTCCGTGAAGTTTCAGGTCAATTGGACTCCGTTTGATTTTCCTTTTCTGCGATATTCTAAAACAAGGAAAAAACAGAAACTGGCACTGGGCTCTGGGTTAATAGGTTAGTCCCAAAAATCATATAAAATAGCATATAAATGCATATAAAACATCCAAGGTTGATAATATAATAGCATGGAACAATCAAAAATTATAGATACATTGGAGACGTATCAGCATCCCCAAGTTTAAATCTTGCTCGTCCTCGAGTAGGTAAATGATAAAAATAGAATTTTTGATGTGGAATGCTACCTAACATATTTCTCGAAGTAATTCTCTTCATTTTGGCATGAATGTTCAGATCCATAAGATTCAAGACAAAAGTTCAATATTGACATGAAAATAATAATACTTCAAGCATACTAACCAAGCAATTATGTCTTCTCAAAATAACATGGCCAAAGAAAGCTATCCCTACAAAATCATATAGTCTGGCTATGCTCCATCTTCACCACACAAAATATTTAAATCATGCACAACCCCGATGACAAGCCAAGCAATTGTTTCATACTTTTGGTGTTCTGAAACTTTTTCAATCTTCACGCAATACATGAGCGTGAGCCATGGACATAGCACTATAGGTGGAATAGAATGGTGGTTGTGGAGGAGACAAAAAGGAGAAGATAGTCTCACATCAACTAGGCGTATCAACGGGCTATGGAGATGCCCATCAATAGATATCAATGTGAGTGAGTAGGTATTGCCATGCAACGAATGCACTAGAGATATAAATGTATGAAAGCTCACAAAAGAAACTAGTGGGTGTGCATCCAACTCGCTTGCTCACGAAGACCTGGGGCATTTTGAGGAAGCCCATCATTGGAATATACAAGCCAAGTTCTATAATGAAAGATTCCCACTAGTATATGAAGGTGACAACACAAGAGACTCTCTATCATGAAGATCATGGTGCTACTTTGGAGCACAAGTGTGGTAAAAGGATAGTAGCATTGCCCCTTCTCTCTTTTTCTCTCATTTTTTTATTTTTTTATTTGGGCCTTCTCTTTTTTATGGCCTTTTTTTATTTGGGCTTCTTTGGCCTCTTTTTTTTCGTCCGGAGTCTCACCCCTACTTGTGGGGGAATCATAGTCTCCATCATCCTTTCCTCACTGGGACAATGATCATCACACTTTTATTTACTTACAACTCAACAATTACAACTCGATACTTATAACAAAATATGACTCTATGTGAATGCCTCCGGCGGTGTACCGTGATATGCAATCAATCAAGAGTGACATGTATGAAAGAATTATGAATGGTGGTTTGCCACAAATACGATGTCAACTACATGATCATGCAAAGCAATATGACAATGATGAAGCGTGTTATAATAAACGGAACGGTGGGAAGTTGCATGGCAATATATCTCGGAATGGCTATGGAAATGCCATAATAGGTAGGTATGGTGGCTGTTTTGAGGAAGATATATGGTGGGTTTATGGACCGGCGAAAGTTGCTCGATACTAGAGAGGCTAGCAATGGTGGAAGGGTGAGAGTGCGTATAATCCATGGACTCAACATTAGTCATAAAGAACTCACATACTTATTGCAAAAATCTATTAGTTATCGAAACAAAGTATTACGCGCATGCTCCTAGGGGGATAGATTGGTAGGAAAAGACCATCGCTCGTCCCCGACCGCCACTCATAAGGAAGACAATAAATAAATAAATCATGCTCCGACTTCATCACATAACGGTTCACCATACGTGCATGCTACGGGAATCACAAACTTCAACACAAGTATTTCTCAAATTCACAACTACTCAACTAGCATGACTCTAATATCACCATCTCCATATCTCAAAACAATTATCAAGTATCAAACTTCTCTTAGTATTCAATGCACTCTATATGAAAGTTTTTATTATACCCCTCTTGGATGCCCATCATATTAGGACTAAATTCATAACCAAAGCAAATTACCATGCTGTTTAGGACTCTCAAAATAATATAAGTGAAGCATGAGAGTTCATCTATTTCTACAAAATAAAACCACCCCCGTGCTCTAAAAGGATATAAGTGAAGCACTAGAGCAAATGACAAACTACTCCGAAAGATATAAGTGAAGATCAATGAGTAGTCGAATAATTATGCAACTATGTGAATACTCTCTAACATTTAATAATTTCAGATCTTGGTATTTTATTCAAACAGCAAGCAAAGCTAAATAAAATTACATTATAAGAATGGCAAACATCATGTGAAGAAGCAAAAACTTAGGATCAACCGAAACTAACTGATAGTTGTTGAAGAAGAAAGGTGGGATGCCAACCGGGGCATCCCCAAGCTTAGACGCTTGAGACTTCTTGAAATATTATCTTGGTATGCCTTGGGCATCCCCAAGCTTGAGATTTTGTGTCTCCTTAATTCCTCTCATATCACGGTCTCCCTAAATCTCAAAAGCTTCATCCACACAATACTCAACAAGGACTCGTGAGATAAGTTAGTATAAACCATTGCCAAAACCTTATCATACTCTACTGTAGCAAATCACTAAAATTATTATTCAACATTGCATACTAAATGCCTCTGCATATTTAATAGTCCTATCCTCAAATAGAATCATGAAAGAAGCAACCATATGCAAACAATGCAAACATAACAGCAATCTGCCTGAACAGGATAGTCTGTAAAGAGTGCAGCAAGATGCATACTTCCCTAACTCCAAAAATTATGAAAGAAAATTCCCACTGTAGTAAATTTATCAGAGCTTAATATGCAAAAGGTTTCAACATTTTATCACATTCTGACTTTTCTAGGGAATTGTTGCAACAACGGTAAACTTTCTGTTTTCAAACAGCAACATGAAGACTTATAACATAGGCATAGTAAAGACTATCAATGCCACTGAGGGAGTCCTGGATTAGGGGGTGTTCGGGTAGCCGGACTATACCTTCAGCCGGACTCCAGGACTATGAAGATACAAGATTGAAGACTTCGTCCCATGTCCGGATGGGACTTTCCTTGGCGTGGAAGGCAAGCTTGGCGATGCGGATATTCAAGATCTCCTACCATCGTAACCGACTCTGTGTAACCCTAACCCTATCCGGTGTCTATATAAACCGGAGGGTTGTAGTCCGTAGGACATCAACTCCAGATACAACAATCATACCATAGGCTAGCTTCTAGGGTTTAGCCTCCTTGATCTCATGGTAGATCTACTCTTGTACTACCCATATCATCAATATTAATCAAGCAGGAGTAGGGTATTACCTCCATCGAGAGGGCCCGAACCTGGGTAAAAACATCGTGTCCCTTGTCTCCTATTACCATCCGGCCTTGACGCACAGTTCGGGACCCCCTACCCGAGATCCGCCGGTTTTGACACCGACATTGGTGCTTTCATTGGGAGTTCCTCTGTGTCGTCGCCTTTAGGACCGATGGCTCCTTTGATCATCATCAACGATGCGGTCCAGGGTGAGACTTTTCTCTCCGGACAGATCTTCGTCTTCGGCGGCTTCGCACTGCGGGCCAATTCGCTTGGCCACCTGGAGCAGATCGAAAGCTACGCCCCTGGCCATCAAGTCAGGTTTGGAAGCCTAAATTACATGACAGACATCCGCGGAGATTTGATCTTCGACGGATTCGAGCCACAACCAAGTGCGCCGCACTGTCTCGCGGGGCATGATCTAGCTCTGTCACCGAACAGTATCCCGGAGGCCGCAAACGCACCAGCTCTGACCCTTAATTCGGAGCCAGTTGTGTCAGTCGAGGATGAGCGGTTGCACGTCACCTCAAGGGTTGCGATCTCAAAGGCGATCGAGCTGAACGCCGGCCCCACACTCCGCGTGACTTACGACTCCGAGGATTCGGACTCCTCTCCGGACTCCGAACCCCCCGTGCCCCTGCCGATTGAATCCGATTGGGCACCAATAATGGAGTTCACCGCCGCGGACATCTTTCAGCACTCGCCTTTTGGCGACATCCTGAATTCTCTCAAGTCTCTCTCTTTATCAGGAGAGCCCTGGCCGGATTACGATCAGCGAGGATGGGATACGGACGATGAAGAAGTTCAAAGCCCACCCACCACCCACTTTGTAGCCACTGTCGACGATTTAACCGACATGCTTGACTTCGGCTCCGAAGACATCGACGGTATGGACGACGATGTAGGAGCCGAACAGGAACCAGCACCTGTCGAGCGCTGGAAGGCCACCTCGTCATATGACATATATATGGTGAACACTCCAAAAGATGGAGATGGCGATGGAATAGCGGGGGATGACACCTCCAAGAAACAGCCAAAGCGCTGGCGTCAGCGGCGCCGCTCTAAATCCCGCCAAAGCAAAAACGGTGATTCCGGCACGGGAGATAATACTACCCCGGATAGCACCGAAGAACACCCACCACAGCAAGATTCGGCACAGGAAGATGGAGAAGCCAGCCCTCATGAGAGAGCGGCAGACCGAGAGGTCGAGGATGATAACTATATGCCTCCCTCCGAAGACGAGGCAAGCCTCAATGACGACGAATTCGTCGTACCATCAGACCCCGCCGAACAAGAGCGTTTCAAACACAGGCTTTTAGCCACGGCAAGCAGACTCAAGAAAAAGCAGCAACAGCTTAGAGCTGACCAAGATTTGCTAGCTGACAGATGGACTGAAGTCCTTGCAGCCGAAGAGTACGAACTCGAACGCCCCTCCAAGAGTTACCCAAAGCGCAGGCCGCTACCCTGATCAGAGGAGGAAGCACCTACATCACCAGCGCACGACATGACAGACCGGCCACCTCGCGGCCGCGACAGAGAGGCCTCTCGGCCCTCCACCCAAGCCATGTCCCGACGCCGCTCAACTAAGTCACGGGAAAATGCGCCAGACCTACGAGACGTACTGGAGGATAAGGCAAGACAAACAAGATCGATCTACGGATCGTGCAGGCGCCCTACGGCACGTGACGATGATCTTCACTCCGGATACAACAAATCCGGCCGGGCTGAACACAACAGACATAGCTCTTCTGAGCTGCGTCGTGATATAGCCCAGTACAGAGGCGCCGCACACCCGCTATGCTTCACGGATGAAGTAATGGATCATAAAATCCCAGAGGGTTTCAAACCCTTAAACATTGAATCATACGATGGCACAACAGATCCGGCAGTATGGATCGAGGATTATCTCCTTCACATCCACATGGCACGCGGCGATGATCTACACGCCATCAAATACCTCCCGCTCAAACTTAAAGGACCGGCCCGGCATTGGCTTAACAGCTTGCCAGCAGACTCAATCGGTTCTTGGGAGGACCTGGAAGCCGCATTCCTCGACAAATTCCAGGGCACTTACGTGCGACCACCGGATGCCGACGACTTAAGCCACATAATTCAGCAGCCAGAGGAATCGGCCAGGCAATTCTGGACACGGTTCCTAACAAAGAAAACCAGATAGTCGACTGTCCGGACGCAGAGGCCCTAGCAGCCTTCAAGCATAACATCTGCGGCGAGTGGCTTACCCGGCACCTGGGACAGGAAAAGCCAAAATCTATGGCAGCCCTCACGACGCTCATGACCCGCTTTTGCACGGGAGAAGACAGCTGGCTAGCTCGCAGTAACAACTTATCAAAGAACCCCGGTAATTTGGATACCAAGGACAAAAGTGGCAGGACACGTCGGAATAAGCAAAAACACCGCGTTAGCAGCGACAGCAATGAAGACACGATATTCAATGCCGGATTCAGAGGCTATAAATCCGGTCAGCGGAAAAAGCCATCCAAAAAGAATACTCAGGGCCCGTCCAGTTTGGACCAAATACTCGACCACTTGTGCCAGATACATGGCACCCCCGAAAGGCCAGCCAATCACACTAACAGAGATTGTTGGGTGTTCAAGCAGGCAGGCAAGTTAAGAGCCGAAAACAAAGACAAGGGGCTGCACAGCGACGACGAGGAGGAGCCCAGGCCGCCGAACAACAATGGACAAAAGGGCTTTCCCCCACAAGTGCGGACGGTGAACATGATATACGCAACCCACATTCCCAAGAGGGAGCGGAAGCGTGCGCTACGGGACGTATACGCGATGGAGCCAGTCGCCCCAAAGTTCAACCCATGGTCCTCCTGCTCGATCACTTTTGATCGAAGGGACCATCCCACTAGCATCCGTCATGGCGGCTTCGCCGCATTGGTTCTCGACCCAATCATCGATGGATTTCATCTCACAAGAGTCCTCATGGACGGCGGCAGTAGCCTGAACCTGCTTTACCAGGATATAGTGCGGAAAATGGGCATAAATCCCTCAAGGATTAGGCCCACAAAAACGACCTTTAAAGGCGTTATACCAGGTGTAGAAGCCAACTGTACAGGCTCAGTAACACTTGACATGGTCTTCGGATCCCCGGACAATTTCCGAAGCGAAGAGTTAATCTTCGATATAGTCCCGTTTCGCAGTGGCTATCACGCCCTGATCGGACGAACCGCATTCGCAAAGTTCAATGTGGTGCCGCACTACGCATATCTCAAGCTCAAGATGCCAGGCCCTCGAGGAGTAATCACGGTCAATGGAAACACCGAACACTCCCTCCGTATGGAGGAGCACACGGCGGCTCTCGCAGCGGAAGTACAAAGTAGCCTTCTTAGGCAATTCTCCAGTCCGGCCGTTAAAAAGCCAGACACCGCCAAGCGCGCCCGGAGTAACCCACAACAGGACCGCCTGGCACGTTCTGAGAAAGCGTAGCAATGCGGCCCCAACCCCAGCTCTCACGACATAGCGAAACCAGTGCCTCGCGTACATAACTACGCCTTTGAAATACCATGGGCACAGGGGAAGGGGCACAATAACGGCACGCCCAAAATACGGCTTAAAATGTACTAGGGGCTGCCAGATTCTTTTTTTAATTTTTTCTTACTTTCAGGACTCCATACTTCGGACGACCTGTTCGGCAATTCGACTGCCGCACAAATGATGCAAGATCCAGGGAGGCAGACAAGCCATGCCGCATTATGGAACTCCCAGGTGGTCTCTGTTACGAGCGGTATACCTATTTTGAATACAATTCTGCGGCCTGCCCCTAGTCAGGACATGTTAAATAGTCCAATATCTTTTTGCTTATCGCACTATTTGTATTGTTCGGCTTTGATAAATAGCCTCTCTATAAACAATGCATAGCTTTTTGTCTATTTTTCGCATTATCCTCTTTTCACATATATGTTTATTAAATGACATGATTGCACCCGTACACCATGGTACGGCAAACACGCCAGGGGCTTCAGTACCCCTCATTATGGTGTGAGAAGTCCGTACACTTTCACAAGTGCGGCACCCCGAACTTATAGCACTATATGCATCGGCCCCGAATCATGATTTGGGTCAATAGTTGGGTTTGCTCGGCTCCTATGTTTTGGTGCCTTACGTTCCGCTATATCGGCTAAGGTAGCACTAGGAGAACCACTGCGATTGTGCCCCGGTTCAGCTGGGTTAAGCACCTTAGTGGAGAAAGCTAAAACTGACTATCATGATGAGGCGAGAGACCGGTCGCTGTTCGAGAGGTTTTTCGAGTCCCTAAAGACTTACGCCGCTTCGAGCGAGGAGATGGCTTTGTCCGGCCAAGGCGTGGATAGCGCCCCAAACTCGGTCTTCCGAACTAGGGGATTCGCCGAAATTTAAAATTATAGAGTTCTATGGCTAAGTGAGAGTGTTCAAGCATTATAGTCCGATTGCCTGGTTCGTTGTGCTGAGCGCCTCCCTCGAAGGACCCAACTATGGGAAAAAGAGCGCTCGGGTTTATCCTGAACACCCCAGCACTAGTGGCATGGGGGCAGAAGCCGACGACTGGCCATCTCTCAATTTTTTGATAAATGGCCGCACAGAAAGTAATATTTTAAATTCAATAAGCATTGCTTAGCGCATATGAACAAGTTTTCAGCGCACAGGATAAACATGAGCGAGTTCATTCAAAAATCACATCCTTGGTACATTCATCCGCCACAAGGTGGGCACCTGCAAGAACATCCTTGTAGTAATTCTCGGGCTTGCGATGCTCCTTCCCCGGCGGCGGCCCGTCCTTCACAAGCTTCTCACCGTCCAACTTACCCAGTGCACCTTTGCACGGGCAAGGGCCCGACGGGCACCTTCGATGCAGACGGAGCGCTTGATGACCTCGAGCCTCGGACAGGCCTCCACCAGCCGCCGCACCAGCCCGAAATAGCTCCCAAGCAGGGCCTCTCCGGGCCACAGCCGAACTATGAAGCCCTTCATGGCCTGTTCGACCGCCTTGTGGAGCTCGACCAGCTGTTTCAGCTGGTCGCTCAAGGGCACAAGGTGTCCGGCCTCAGAATACTGAGACCAGAACACCTTCTCCGTCGAGCTGCCCTCTTCAGCTCGGTAGAATGCGGCAGCGTCGGATACGCTGCGGGGAAGATCTGCGAATGCCCCTGGAGAGCTCCGGATTCGGGTAAGTAACAAGTAGTTTACTTTTATATTTCTACTTTGCATAAAGAATGCCTTACCCGCTGCTATCTTCCTCATCTCCTCCAACTCTTGGAGGGACTTTTGGGCTTCGGCCTTGGCAGACTTGGCAGTCTCAAGGGCCGTTGCGAGCTCGGATGCTTGCACCTTTGACTCAAGCTCCAAACTATCATGTTTTTTCATGAGAGCCTGAAGCTCTTGCTGAACCTCGCCGACCTGAGCCCCAAGTCTGTCTCGCTCGGTGCGCTCCGCGGCCGTTTTCTTTTCGGCCTCAGACAACGCCTGCTTAAGGGTCGCCACCTCAGTCGTGGCCCCTACAATAAGTAGTACAATCCTGTTATCTTTTTGCAATCATGCCTTTTTATAGGCACTTTTTCTATAAGGTATTTCTTACCTTCTTTCTCCTCGAGCCGCCGCTTGGCAAGGCCGAGCTCTTGCTCGGTCCGCTCGAAGTCCTGCTTCAGGACACCCACCTCCGCAGTCAGTGCGGCGGTGGATAGCAGCGAAGCCTGCATACACATATTGACTCTTTTTTGTTAGACTCCTGCGATATTTAATAGATCCTCTATTCGGCTTTTCTTTCCGAACGCCAAACAAAGCATCAGGGGCTACTGTCTATGCGGTAATATTTTTACATATTTTTACTTACCTCGAAGCCTGTTAGAAGGCTAGCGCAAGCTTCAGTCAGTCCGCTCTTGATGGACTGAACCTTCTGGATCACCATACTCATAATAGTACGGTGCCCCTCGTCAATGGAGGCGCCGTCGAGCACCTCCAGCAGATTGTCCGGCACCTCCGGTTGGACGGAGGCCGCCGGCTCAGAAGGCTTGCTCTTGTTGGAAGGAGTTCGCCTACCGCGGTCCGGAGCTGTGGAAGATTCTGGCGCGGTGTCCGACACAAAGCCGGACTTGGAGCCCTGGGGGGCCTTATCCCCTTCACTCCTGGAGTCTAGGAGGTTGCCTTGCGGCTCCTCCGGGACCACCTACTCCTGCCGCGGAGCTTGTCGCGACGCCACTTCGGCGTCGTCTGCAGTGCGGGGGGAGACAGCGGGCGGAACTGAGTTCATGTCCGATGAGTCCAGGGAGCCGCCCGACGATTCATTGAATTCGGCCCGGGGCGGGCTGCATAATTACTTCGACATTAGGGAAAGCTGTGCAACAAAGGAACATCATGAGTTACTCTGATATCCGAACTTACGATTTCGCTGGATGCTTGGCCCTATTTGGCCACTCCTCTCCTCTCCGCCCTCTTCGGCGTCGGGGGAGTAGTCCGGCGGAGGGTTCTTCCTTTTCCTAGACCCCTCGGCCTCCCCCGTTAGGGCGGCCTTCCTCTTCTCTCCTCCCTCCGCTAGGGGGGAGAGTTTTCTTCTTCCTCCTCGTTTTCACGGGAAGAGGGCGTCTCGGACTCGTCGGATGACGAGTCCGACACCACCATGTTACGGGCACTCTTTCGAGTCCCCGTGGTCTTCTTCTTCTTGGCCTTCTTCTCCAGCACCACATAAGGCGCCGGAACCAGCAGCTTCACTAGTAGAGCTGGGGCTGGGTCTTCGGGCAGCGGAGCCGGACAGTTAATCGGTCCGGATATCGCTCGCCAAGCCTGTCAAAGGTAAGCGAGTTTAGATCCCGCATAGAGTCAAACTATGAAAAAAAAGCTTAACATCCTGTAAAAGGTGAAGATAGCTTACCTCGCTAGTGTGACGCTGCGATCTGTATCCGCGGTCCTTGGAAGCGGACGCGGGAGCCTCGGCGCCCTTGAATAGCACCTTCCAGGCATCTTCGTATGTCGTGTCGAAGAGCCTGCTAAGGGTTTGGTGCTGCGCCGGGTCGAACTCCCACAGATTAAAATCCCGTTGTTGGCACAGGAGGATCCGGCGGACGAGCATAACCTGGATTACATTAACAAGCCGGATTGGCTTGTTCGCCAGGGACTGGATGCATGTTTGCAATCCGGTCACCTCTTTTTCGTCACCCCACGACAGGCCCGTCTCTTTCCAGGACATAAGCCGCGTGGGGGGTCCGGATCAGAACTCAGGGGCTGCGATCCAGTTCGGATCGCGTGGCTCGGTGATGTAAAACCACCTGGATTGCCACCCCTTTAGGGTCTCCACAAAAGAGCCCTCGAACCATAGGACGTTGGCCATCTTGCCCGCCATGGCGCCTCCGCACTCCGCCTAGCTGCCGCGCACCACCTTGGGCTTGACGTTGAAGGTCTTGAGCCAGAGGCCGAAATGAGGGCGGACGCGGAGGAAAGCCTCGCACACGACGATAAACGCCGAGATGTTGATGATGAAGTTCAGGGCCAGATCGTGGAAATCCAGGCCGTAGTAGAACATGAGCCCCCGGACAAATGGGTGGAGTGGAAAACCCAGTCCACGGAAGAAGTGGGGAAGAAATACTACCCTCTCATGGGGCCTTGGGGTGGGGAGAAGCTGCCCCTTTTCGGGAAGCCGGTGCGCGATGTCCTTAGACAGGTATCCGGCCTTCCTTAGCTTCTTGACTTGGCCCTCCGTAGCGGAGGAGACCATCCACTTGCCTCCCGCTCCGGACATTGCTGGAGAAGGTTGAGGTGGGAAGTGCGGGCTTGGGCGCTGGAGCTCGAGTGCGCAGGAGATGGATTGGCAAAGGAGGAAGAAGGCGTAGGTAAAAAGGTGGATCCTTATCCCCTTATATGGGCGGATGCGGTTGTGCGTCCCCACCAGCCTAGTAAAACTTGCTTGTCTCTCAAGCGCCGTGATAAATGGCGCGGTTGGGTTACCCACGTCCGTATTGATGAGAATCCCGTAAAGGGGGTACACGATCTCTGCTTTGACAAGACGTGCCAAGGAAACCGCCTTGCAAAACGTGCTGAGGTGGAAAAGTAAAAACGATTCGAGTAAAGGACTTGGCCGTAGTGTGATGACGCACTGCAGAATATGTCAACAGATTTGATTTGTGTTTATATCATTCTCTCTATGGCAATATGTGGAAACTTATTTTGCAGATCCGGACACTACTCTTGGTGTCTACAATCTTCTATGAAGGACTTGGAGGAGGAACCCGCCTTGCAATTCCAAAGACAATCTGCGCGCCGGACTCATCGTCATTGAAGCCTGGTTCAGGGGCTACTGAGGGAGTCCTGGATTAGGGGGTGTTCGGGTAGCCGGACTATACCTTCAGCCGGACTCCAGGACTATGAAGATACAAGATTGAAGACTTCGTCCCGTGTCCGGATGGGACTTTCCTTGGCATGGAAGGCAAGCTTGGCGATGCAGATATTCAAGATCTCCTACCATTGTAACCGACTCTGTGTAACCCTAACCCTATCCGGTGTCTATATAAACCGGAGGGTTGTAGTCCGTAGGACATCAACTCCAGATACAACAATCATACCATAGGCTAGCTTCTAGGGTTTAGCCTCCTTGATCTCGTGGTAGATCTACTCTTGTACTACCCATATCATCAATATTAATCAAGGAGGAGTAGGATATTACCTCCATCGAGAGGGCCCGAACCTAGGTAAAAACATCGTGTCCCTTGTCTCCTGTTACCATCCGGCCTTGACACACAGTTCGGGACCCCCTACCCGAGATCCGCCGGTTTTGACACCGACAACCACTTTTATTAAAATAAAATATGCAAAAATTGTTCTAAATAACATCAAGAAAATCCTAACAAAATAAATTGACGCTCCAAGCAAAACACATATCATGTGGTGAATAAAAATATAGCTCCAAGTAAAGTTACCGATGGAAGTAGACGTAAGAGGGGATGCCTTCTGGGGCATCCCCAAGCATAGGCTCTTGGTTGTCCTTGAATATTACCTTGGGGTGCCATGGGAATCCCCAAGCTTAGGCTCTTTCCACTCCTTGTTCCATAATCCATCAAATCTTTACCCAAAACTTGAAAACTTCACAACAGAAAACTCAAAGTAGAAAATCTCGTGAGCTCCGTTAGCGAAAGAAAACAAAAGACCACTTCAAGGTACTGTAATGAACTCATTCTTTTATTTATATTGGTGTTAAACCTACTGTATTCCAACTTCTCTATGGTTTATAAACTATTTTACTAGCCATAGATTCATCAAAATAAGCAAACAACACACGAAAAACAGAATCTGTCAAAAACATAGCAGTCTGTAGTAATCTGTAACTAACGCACACTTATGGAACCCCAAAAATTCTAAAATAAATTGCTGGACGTGAGGCATTTATCTATTAATCATATGCAAAAATAATTAACTAAATAGCACTCTCCAATAAAAAATGGCAGCAATTCTCGTGAGCGCTAAAGTTTCTGTTTTTTACAGCAAGATCAACAAGACTTTCCCCAAGTCTTCCCAAAGGTTCTACTTGGCACAAACACTAATTAAAAGCATAAAACCACATCTAAACAGAGGCTAGATGAATTATTTATTACTAAGCAGGAGCAAAAAGCAAGGAACAAAAATAAAGTTGGGTTGCCTCCCAACAAGCGCTATCGTTTGACGCCCCTAGCTAGGCATGATGATTTCAATGATGCTCACATAAAGGATAAGAATTGAAACATAAAGAGAGCATCATGAAGAATATGACTTGGCACATTTAAGCCTGACACACTTCCTATGCATAGGTATTTTGTGAGCAAACAACTTGTGGGAACAAGAATCAACTAGCATAGGAAGATAAAACAAGCATAACTTCAAAACTTTAAGCACATAGAGAGGAAACTTGATATTATTGCAATTCCTACAAGCATATATTCCTCCCTCATAATAATTTTCAGTAGATTATAACTATCACATAAAGCATTCTTTTCATGGTCTACAAGCATAAAATTTTTATTACTCTCCACATAAGCAAATTTCTTCTCATGAATAGTAGTGGGAGCAAGCTCAACAAATTATTATCATGGGATTGAAAATTGAAATCAAGATGACAAGTTTCATTGTTATCATTATTCTTTAAATCATACGTGTCATCACAATAATCATCATAGATAGGAGGCATGCTTTCGTCATAATAAATTTGCTCATCAAAACTTGGGGGACAAAAAAATATCATCAAACATAGCTCCCCCAAGTTTGTGGCTTCGCATATCATTAGCATCATAGATATTCAGGGAATTCATACTAACAACATTGCAATCATGCTCATCATTCAAATATTTAGTGCCAAACATTCCAATGCATTCTTCTTCTAGCACTTGAGCACAATTATAGGAATCCTTATTTTCATGATAGATATTAAAAAGATGAAGCATATGAGGTACCCTTAATTCCATTTTTTTGGTAGTTTTCTTTTATAGACTAAACTAGTGATAAAACAAGAAACTAAAAGACTCGATTGCAAGATATAAAGATATACCTTCAAGCACTCACCTCCCCGACAACGGCGCCAGAAAAGAGCTTGATGTCTACTACACAACCTTCTTCTTGTAGACGTTGTTGGGCCTCCAAGTGCAGGGGTTTGTAGGATAGTAGCAAATTTCCCTCAAGTGGATGACCTAAGGTTTATCAATCCGTAGGAGGCATAGGATGAATATGGTCTCTCTCAAGCAACCCTGCAACCAAATAACAAAGAGTCTCTTGTGTCCCCAACACACCCAATACAATGGTAATTTGTATAGGTGCACTAGTTCGGCGAAGAGATGGTGATACAAGTGCAATATGGATGGTAGATAAAGGTATTTGTAATCTGAAATTATAAAAACAGCAAGGTAACTAATGATAAAAGTGAGCTAAAACGGCATTGCAATGCGTTGAAACAAGGCCTAGGGTTCACACTTTCACTAGTGCAAGTTCCCTCAACAATAATA
Source organism: Triticum aestivum (assembly GCF_018294505.1). Taxonomy (NCBI): domain Eukaryota; kingdom Viridiplantae; phylum Streptophyta; class Magnoliopsida; order Poales; family Poaceae; genus Triticum; species Triticum aestivum. Next base: position 48,594,296 of record NC_057803.1, read on the forward strand.
ACATAATTGGATCATATAACTATCCCTCAACATGCAACAAAGAGTCACTCCAAAGTCACTAATAGCGGAGAACAAACGAAGAGATTATGGTAGGGTACGAAACCACCTCAAAGTTATTCTTTCCAATCAATCCGTTGGGCTATTCCTATAAGTGTCACAAACAGCCCTAGAGTTCGTACTAGAATAACACCTTAAGACACAAATCAACCAAAACCCTAATGCCACCTAGATACTCCAGTGTCACCTCAAGTATCCGTGGGTATGATTATACGATATGCATCACACAATCTCAGATTCATCTATTCAACCAACACATAGGACCTGAAAGAGTGCCCCAAAGTTTCTTTCAGAGAATCACGACAAAAATGTGTGCCAACCCCTATGCATAGGTTCATGGGCGGAACCCGCAAGTTGATCACCAAAACATACATCAAGTGAATCACGTGATATCCCATTGTCACCACAGATACGCACGTCAAGACATACATCAAGTGTTCTAAAATCTTTAAAGACTCAATTCGATAAGATAACTTCAAAGGGGAAACTCAATCCATTACAAGAGAGTAGAGGGGGGAGAAAACATCATAAGATCCAACTATAATAGCAACGCTCGCGATACATCAAGATCATACCACCTCAAGAACACAAGAGAGAGAGAGAGATCAAACACATAGCTACTGGTACATACCCTCAGCCCCGAGGGAGAACTACTCCCTCCTCGTCATGGAGAGCACCGGGATGATGAAGATGGCCACCGGAGAGGGATTGCCCCCTCTGGCAGGGTGCCGGAACGGGTCTAGATTGGTTTTCGGTGGCTACAGAGGCTTCTGGCGGCAGAACTCCCGATCTATTGTGCTCCCCGATCGTTTTTGGGTATATGGAGATATATAGGAGGAAGAAGTGCGTCAGGGGGCCCACGAGGGTGGAGGGCGCGCCCAGGGGGGTGGGCACGCCCCCTGCCTCATGGCCTCCTCGTTGATCCCCTAACGTGCACTCCAAGTCTTCTGGGCTTCTTCTGATCCAAAAATAAGTTCCGTGAAGTTTCAGGCCAATTGGACTCCGTTTGATTTTCCTTTTCTGTGATATTCTAAAACAAGGAAAAAATAGAAACTGGCACTGGGCCCTGGGTTAATAGGTTAGTCCCAAAAATCATATAAAATAGCATATAAATGCATATAAAACATCCAAGGTTGATAATATAATAGCATGGAACAATAAAAAATTATAGATACGTTGGAGACATATCAAACTCTTGAATAGATCGATTAGAAAGAATAACTTTGAGGTGGTTTCGACCCTACAATAATCTCTTTGTTTGTTCTCCGCTATTAGTGACTTTGGAGTGACTCTTTGTTGCATGTTGAGGGATAGTTATGCGATCCAATTATGTTATTATTGTTGAGAGAACTTGCACTAGTGAAAGTATGAACCCTAGGCCTTGTTTCCTAGCATTGCAATACCATTTGTGCTCACTTTTATCATTAGTCACCTTGCTGTTTTTATATTTTCAGATTACAAAAACCTATATCTACCATCCATATTGCACTTGTATCACTATCTCTTCGCCGAACTAGTGCACCTATACAAGGTTATCATGTTCTCCGCTATTAGTGACTTTGGAGATACTCCGGCAGGTGGCCAAAAGTGGTGAGGATCTACTCCTCCCAAAAACCACAGAGCACCAAATAAATCCTCCCGTGGACAACAATGCGGTGTTAACGGTCTTTGAGACCTTCGTGTCAAATAATAGACACAAGCGAACACTCCGCAGCTTAGCCGAAATCTGCCACGTAGCAGAAATAAATCCTTGGAGTGACACGGCTATTACCTTCACCGCCAGTGATGAACCCAAATTCTGAACAGCCCGAGCACCAGCCGCACTGGTCCTCAGTCCAATCGTGGACGACTTTCGACTCACCAAGGTACTCATGGACGACGGCAGCGGATTAAACCTCATCTATGAGGAAACTCTTCAAAAGATGGAAATAGACTGGAGCCGCATTGAGCAAAGCAGCACAACCTTTAGAGGAATCATCCCCAGTCGGGAAGCACGCTGTGCTGGAAAAATCACACTAGACGTGGTATTCGGCACACAGGATAATTACAGGTCCGAAGAAATTACATTCCAAGTGGCCCCGTTCAGCAGCGGATACCACGCTCTATTAGGGCGGGAGGCGTTTACAATCTTCCAAGCCATACCCCATTATGGGTACATGAAGCTCAAAATGCCCGGGCCCAACGGAATCATCACTCTTGTTAGTGATCCGGACATAGCACTCCGAGCCGAAAATAAGACAGCTGCACTGGCCCTTGAGGCACTATCCGAGGCCCTAGCGGCCGAAGAACTAACTGTGCCGCGCCCCATGGTGAACAGGGACGACGTGATACTCGATAAAAGATCCAAGTCCACCTCCTTTAAGCCGGCAGACGAAATAGTCAAATTCCAAGTCCATCCAACGGACCCTACAAAAACAGCTTCCATCGGGGCACAATTAAACCCTGATGTCGATGCCGCATTGCGAGAGTTCCTACGCGAGAACTGGGACATTTTTGCCTGGCACCCTTCAGACATGCCAAGAATCCCACGCAGGCTGGCCGAACACAGCCTAAATATCCTAAAAGGATTCAAGCCAGTCAAGCAGGCTCTTCGACGTTTCTCCGAGCCTAAAAGACAAGCCATGGGAGAGGAACTAGCCAAGCTATTGGAGGCCGGATTCATCAGAGACATAAAACATCCGGATTGGCTAGCAAACCTGGTGATGGTACCAAAGAAGGACAAATCCTGGTGCTTGTGCGTCGATTTTAAGAACCTTAACAAGGCCCGCCCAAAGGATCCCTTCCCCCTCCCCCACATCGATCAAATCATCGATGCTACCGCAGGACACGATTCACTGTGTTTCCTCGATGCATACTCCGGCTACCATAAAATCAAAATGACAGAGCCAGACCAAGCCGCAACGGCATTCATCACACCATACGGCCCATTCTGCTTCAACACAATGCCCTTCGGGCTAAAAAATGCCGGCGCAACATATCAGCGCATGATTCAGACATGTCTGGCAAACCAGATCGGCAAAACAGTGGAGGCATACGTGGATGACGTGGTCGTTAAAACCAAGCATGTCGAAACTCTAGTAGACGACTTGAGGGTCACATTCGACAACCTCCGAACATATGACATCAAGCTCAATCCAGAAAAATGCATTTTCGGCGTACTAGCCGGAAAACTCCTGGGATTCATCGTCTCCAGTAGAGGCATCGAAGCTAATCCAGCCAAAATCCGAGCGTTGTCACAATTGGCTACCCCAACAGACCTCAAACAAATACAAAAATTGACTGGATGCATGGCGGCTCTAAGCCGCTTTATCTCCCGCTTGGGAGAAAAGGCATTACCCCTTTATCGCCTCCTCCGGCGCACCGAACACTTTGAGTGGACGGACGCCGCCACGGCCGGACTCAATGAAATAAAAGCCATATTGGCAACAAACCCAGTCCTGGCCGCGCCAAACATTGGCGAACCAATGCTATTATACATTGCGGCAACTCATCAAGTAGTAAGCGCAGTGCTCGTCGTCGAGCGAGAAGTGGATGGACACAAATTCCCCCCTTCAAAAGCTGGTTTACTATGTGTCCACTGTCCTTACTCCATGCAAATCACGGTACCCGCATTATCAAAAGATAGCGTACGCAGTATTTATGGCATCCCGGAAGCTGCGACACTACTTTCAAGAGTATTCGATAACGGTAGCCTCGGAAGTACCACTTAACGATATTATAAACAACCGCGACGCGACGGGCCGGATTGCCAAATGGGCCATTGAGCTCCTCCCGTTCGACATAACTTACAAGCCACGACGAGCTATTAAGTCGAAGTTTTGGCTGACTTCGTCACTGAATGGACGGAAGCCGAACTCCCTAAAGAGTACGACACATATTCACACTGGATCATGCACTTCGACGGCTCCAAAATGTTGGCCGGTCTGGGGGCTAGCGTCATTTTGACGTCCCCAACAGGAGATACCGTTCAATACGTATTACAGATAATGTATACGGACTCCAACAACGCAGCCGAATATGAGGCCCTTCTACATGGTCTCCGGATGGCAGTATCCATGGGCATTCAATGCCTAGAGGTGCACGGGGATTTGAACCTCGCGATATCCCAAATAAATGGAGACTTCGACGCCAAGGATTCGAAAATGGCAGCTTATCGCAATGCCATCCTAAAAATGTCATCTCGGTTCGAGGGGCTCGAATTTCACCATGTGGCTCGGGAAAACAATCAGGCGGCGGATATCCTCGCCCGCATCAGCGCAAAACATGACGCGGTACCTCCCAACATATTTCTGCTACGGCTCTTCAAGCCATCCATAGCATTGGAAGGGGACACCAGTAACAATAGTCCGGACCTGGCCAAAATACCCGAAACCAAACTCTCTGACACAATCGGAGGCGCCGCCACCGAAATAACACAATCAGCCCACTAAATAATGGCCATTGTTGCCCCGTGGACAGAACCATTCCTGGCCTACTTAACTAGACAGGAACTTCCGGAGGACCAAAATGAGGCACACTGCATAGTGCGGCGATCCAAGGCCTACAGGGTCCACGAGGGAGAATTGTACAAAAGAAGCGCTACCGGAGTCCTTCAACAGTGCATCTCCGAAGAGAAAGGGCGGAACCTTTTGGAAGAAATTCATGCCGGACTCGGCGGTCATCACGCCGCAGCCTGGGCTCTTGTAAGCAAGGCCTTCCGTACAGGATTCTATTGGCCAACGGCCCGGGCAGACGCACATGACTTGGTCCAACGTTGTGCCGATTGCCAGCTCTTTGCAAATCAAAGCCACATGCCACCCATCGCCCTCCGAACAATCCCCATTACATGGCCCTTCGCGGTCTGGGGGCTTGACATGGTTGGACCCCTTAAAGGGGGAACCCACAAGAAAAAATACTTATTGGTCATGGTGGATAAATTCACCAAATGGATAGAGGCCAAACCGGTTAAAACAGCCGAATCCGGACTGGTGATAGATTTCATATCCGGGGTTGTACACCTTTATGGCGTCCCCCACAGCATCATCACTGATAACGACACGAACTTCACGGCCGACAAGGTAAAACTCTGGTGCAGCAAAATGGGCATCAAGCTCGATTATGCTTCAGTCTATCACCCACAAACCAATGGTTAAGTCGAATGAGCAAATGGTCTTATAATGAGCGGCATTAAACCCAGATTAGTGCGCTCCTTAATGGAGTCTGACACGCATTGGGTAGAGGAGCTCGACTCCGTACTCTGGGGACTGCGGACCACACCGAATCGTAGCACTGGATACACACCGTTTTTTATGGTGTACGGCGCAGAGGCAGTCCTGCCCTGTGACATAATTCATGACTCATCTCGAGTGCGCATGTAAGAAGAAAGAGAAGCCGAGTTCGATCGGCAGGACAGTCTGGACACCTTGGAGGAAGAGCGCGACGTAGCCAAAGCCCGTTCCGCATTTTACCAGCAACAGGCTCACAGATACCAAAGCAGAGAAGTACGGGCCAAAACTTACAACGTTGGCGAACTAGTTCTCCGACTGCCGGATAAGAAAAAGAACAAGCTAGAGCCCAAATGGGAAGGTCCCTTCATCATCGACCAAGTTCTGACCGGCAGAGCGTACCGACTACGGGATGCATCGACTAGTCGACTCGAGCCGAACCCATGGAACACAGCCAGGCTTCGAAGATTCTACGCCTAGCACCAGACTTTATGTTAGTCCCCTCCCTTTGTCCATTTTCTGCATATGTGTCATCTGTCTTGTTTCCCTTTCTTTCTTTTATTTCTCTAGGCCTTCAAGGGTCACCTTGTGCCTCACTTGTACATTATAGATGTGCTAGCCGGACTCTATACACCTGGGGGCTTCTTTCACAGAAGCTTAAATTATTCACCTGGGCATCACGCCCAACACATGCGTTATACTTCCGCATGTACCCTTTTTCACCATTATATGCATCGATATGACTTAAGTTTTGGCCAAGATGGGTTGCCTGGCTCTTGTATTTATGCCCTACGTTCCCGTTAATTCGACTAGGGCATAAGGGGAGCACCTCTGCGATTGTTACTGCCGGGTCAGCTGAACGTGTACCTCAGACTGGGTGAAGCCGAAAGCTAGCGTTCTTAAGAGAATATTCGGTCGGTGAACAAAAGATGACTTTTATTTATTATCCATATCTGCCCCCAGATGTTTTTTCTGTGCTTCTTGTCGCAGTCCGGACATGCACTTTAGGGCATGCCTACCCAGGGAAAGGAACCCTTAACGGAACTATTCTCTTTGGAAGATGTTTCGTACTACCCATGCAATATAACATAACTAGTTGGGCACTTGTCTGATAAAGCACTAATGACCCCTACGCCTGGTCTCCATGCATGCCCTGGTTCTTACATAACCGAAAGGGTATTCGGATACACTCCGGACTGTCGGGTCCCGAGGTTGAAGCGAAAAGGTCCGCCACGACAAACGATCTACAATCCAGCTAGAAGGCATCATACATGTCACTTTAAAATTACATAGTCAATTTGACCGGTTGAACTCCTCTTCAATGCCATCCAATAGGCTATCTAGTCTACAGTCCTGTTGGGAATACTTTGCGGCCAATTTTACTTGGCCGTACACTAAACTGCAGGGATCTCCTTGCCATCAGGCCCCATAGGTCCGACTTCGGCCATGTGGTTCGGGTCAGCCTTCGTGTACCGTGTCTTCACCATTGCCCAGGCTTCCCTGGAACCCTGACGGCAGGCCGATATCTTCCATAATCGGAAGCGCCGCCGTGCTCCCTTCAGCCTTTCTGCAAGCTCTCCAAGGCCTTCGGGTATGGAGACGGACGGCCACAAGGCCTGGGCGACGCCTTGCATCACCTGCCGAACTCGTTCGTGCAATTGCGAGAGCTTGAGAAGAAGATCACCCGTCAAACCAGGCATCTCTTCGGCAGGACAACCTGTTAGCATACCTACAAACATAAATCTGTCAGCCAGCTTCCTCGCCGAACTCTTTTTTCAAAGTTCGTTCTTGCACTTACTAAATATGCCGCGTTGAAGCCGCCGATTCTCCTTAACAGAGTCCGACAGTTGGGCACGAACATCTTTTAGTTCCACGCCCAACTTGGTGTTGGCATCTTGGAGATCATTCTTCTCCTGCCTCACCCTCGTCAGCATGCTCTCACCGGCCTTCAGCTGGCGTATGAGTTGTTGCTTATCCGGATTTACTCCAGCGTCATCTGCAATTTTATCGTCAGATCTGCATATACGCCGCACTCTAATACGATACTTATCATTCAAAGGATATGTTACCAGAGGGGGTCTTTTTGGGCTCCCCCGCTGCGGCTAGTGCGGCATGCAGTTGGGCTTTGCACTCTTCCAGCTCCTGGGACAATTGAGTATTCTTTTCTGTAAGAACCTGCATAACAAATGATCCTTAAATCAGTTATCCTAACTGTTTCAAGTCTTAGGGGCTACTGATATATATAATCATCAAATTTTCTCCCCCGTATGTCTTTTACATACTGCTCCGTGGCTCTGGCTAGACCATTTTGAGCGGCACGGAGGTGCGTGTCTCCCGAGTTAAAGGCATCCAATGCCTCTTGGGAGAAACAAGCGTCACGAAGAACAGTCCGGCGACGCCTGTGGTTCATGGTACTTTCCACCTCGGAATGGGTGGCGGACAGTTTATCCGCATCCTCTGTCGGACGAGCACCCAGCGCACACCTTGTATTCGTTCCCGCCTCTGAATCCTGCCTTGGAGCCTGGCTTGTGGAGGCGCGATTGGTAGCCTCTCCGGGTATAGTCCGGCGAGCTCTCTTTTTTCCTGAAAAGAAGGCATGGGCGTTAATATGCCTCCGCAAATAATGTCTTGCAATAAAGACAGCGCGTCGTACCGCTGCGCCGGTGCCTCAATCCGGACTGCAGATCTTTTCAGCCTGCTTGGCCTTGCGGCCCCTTGTTGGCTAGTTGCCACAGGCTCGACCTTCTGCCCCGAGGACCTCCCTTGCAAAACACGGCTGTTATATGGCAATCAAAAGCGCAAGGACGGATCCCTTTTTACGTGCTGGGACTTCGGTCTCAGTCACCTGTGAGGCTAGAACTAGCCAAGGGTAATCGGCCGTAATGGCCACCAAGGCGTTGTCGTTACTCCATTGGTAAAATACCCCGTCGATCAGCTCCACAGATATGTCCGGATCCTCCTAGGAGGCCGGGTCAAGGGACCGTCCGGGGTCCTCGGGTTGCGGAGGAGGGCTATTTATCTCCTTTACTACCTGGCACAGCTTCTGCGATAAAATCGCTAGAATAAATACTTAACTACGGGAATATGAAATGGATGGGCAATAAAAAGTCTCCGTTTACCCAGCCCAGAGGATTGTACATAGAAAATCCGCCCTGCGGGTTGACACGAAGGAATTCCTCCTCTTCTCCCTTGTACAAAGTGGATAAGATCTTTATTAGATCGGCAGCTGATCCCGGCCCTTTGCGGCCGTGGCGGGTGGCGTCATCCTCCCCATTGAAATCCCACATGGGGTGGCCTCTATACTGAAGCGGCTGCACCCCCCACATGATGCATGTGGCCATGACCTCGATCATGGTCAATCCGGATCGAGCTAAAAAACTTATCCGGCTCATCAGGTAAAGAATGTCCCTGTCATCTTCCTCCAGGGAGCTCAGTGGACGCCAGCTCCGGCGCTTCTTCAAAGGGGCGTTGTCGAACTCCGGAAGGCCGATCCGAATAGGGTCTGGGAGGGGGACATCTTCTATATAAAACCATTCTGAAGGCCAGCCTTCGGACGTCTTCTTCAGGGTCCCGGACAGGTATCTGGTCCCGGCAATATGCCACACTTCGGCTTTGCCCACTTGATATATTGATCCCTTCTTAGAATGGGGCACAAGGCAGAACAACTTCTTCCACAGAGCGAAATGAGCCTCACAACCCAAAAATAACTCGCAAAGGGCTACGAATCCCGCGATATGCAGCAGGGAGGCAGGCGTAAGGTTGTGCAACTGGAGGCCGTAGAACTCCACAAGCCCCCGGAGAAACGGATGAATTGGGAATCTGAGCCCTCTTACCAAATAAGGGACAAGGCATACCCTCTCTCCCTTGGAGGGATTGGGACGGCTCTCCGCTTGCTCTCCGCCATTGTAGGTGGCAAGCCCGTCTCAAACCGGGACCAGGTACGCTGGGGGAAGAAATCCCTTGGACTGAAGCATCACCAATTTACTGTGCAGGATGGAACATCTCTCCCAATCTACCGGTTTGGAGCTAGGGGTGTGAGAGGAGGAGCTGCGTCGATCGGCAATGATGGAATGGATCTCTATCGGGTGCGCTCCGATGAAGGCTCGCCAAGGGGGGATGGTGTGATTTGGATCTGAATCCTCGTCTTTTTAAATAGGCGGCTCATTCACACAGCTAGGGGGTAAATATGAAAACACACTGGCTCTTCACATTCGCTCGACACGTGGAAAGTGGCCATTATTGGGCATGGAAGCCGAGGAGTACAAACATTCACAAGAAACCGGACATTATTTCGACAGATACACAGAATTTGGAGAGGAACCCGCCTTGCAATGCGGAAGACAATAATGCGCGCCGGACTCGTCATCATTGAAGCCTGGTTCATGGGCTACTGAGGGAGTCCTGGATTAGGGGGTCTCCGGATAGCCGGACTATCTCCATTGGCCGAACTGTTAGACTATGAAGATACAAGATTGAAGACTTCATCTCGTGTCCGGATGGGACTCTACTTGGCGTGGAAGGCAAGCTAGGCAATACGTATATGTATATCTCCTCCTTTGTAACCGACCTTGTGTAACCTTAACCCTCTCCGGTGTCTATATAAACCGAAGGGTTTTAGTCCGTAGAACACCCATAACATACAATCATACCATAGGCTAGCTTCTAGGGTTTAGCCTCTCTGATCTCGTGGTAGATCTACTCTTGTAACACCCATATCATCAATATTAATCAAGCAGGACGTAGAGTTTTACCTCCATCAAGAGGGCCCGAACCTGGGTAAAACTTCGTGTCCCTTGCCTCCTGTTACCATCCAGCCAAGATGCACAGTTCGGGACCCCCTACCCAAGATCTGCTGGTTTTGACACCGACAGGTGTGTTGGGGACACAAGAGACTCTTTGCTATTTGGATGCAGGGTTGTTTGAGAGAGACCATCTTCATCCTATGCCTCCCACGGATTGATAAACCTTAGGTCATCCACTTTAGGGAAATTTGCTACTGTCCTACAAACCTCTGCACTTGGAGGCCCAACAACGTCTACAAGAAGAAGGTTGTGTAGTAGACATCAGTAGGCCCAATACTTCCCCGAGGGGTTTCGGTAACCCCTCGGTACTCCGAAATATACCCGAACCTTTCCGAAACAATTCCGGTATCTGAATATCATCGTCCAATATATCTTTACCTCTCAACCATTTCGAGACTCCTCGTCATGTCCATGATCTCATCTGGGACTCCGAACAAACTTCGGTTACCAAAAACACATAACTCATAATACAAATTGTCATCGAATGTTAAGCGTGCGGACCCTACGGGTTCAAGAACTATGTAGACATGACCGAGACACATCTCCGGTCAATAACCAATAGCGGAAATTGGATGCTCATATTGGTTCCTACATATTCTACGAAGATCTTTATCGGTCAAACCACAATAACAACATGCGTTATTCCCTTTTTTATCGGTATGTTACTTACCGGAGATTCGATCGTCGGTAGCATCACACCTAGTTCAATCTCGTTACCGGCAAGTTTCTTTACTCGTTCCGTAATGCATCATCCCCCCAACTAACTCATTAGTCACATTGATTGCGAGGCTTATAGTGATGTTGTAATATTCCAATTTTCAATTTGGATGTTAATCACTATGTCAACATATGCATCCATGCTCTTTGCATTTTTTATTTCCTTTAGTTGGACATTTTGATCCAAGAGACCTTAAGCAACTCAAGGATCATGTGAGAGAGTTTGAGGTTTTCATAAAATTTCATTTCTGAATTTTTTTTCAAAATTGGTAAGTTGGATCAAAGTGAATTTTTATTTGAAATTATTTTTCCAATTATTTCAAAATAAATAGAATAATGAGAGAAGATAATATGACTTCTTCAAAACAGAGGAAATAATGGAAATTTAATTTTAAATAAAAATATGTATTTTATTTGATTTTTATTTGTGATTTTATTCGGTTAAATTAGGGAAAATTGCATTTTTAAAATTTGAATTTTAGCCCAGAAAAACATTCATGTTGTCCTAAATATTAGGAGAGGGCCGTGAAAATTATTTTTGGGATTTTAGGATTTTTATTTATTCTATTTTAGGATTTTTATTTTTCGGCGATATTTTTAAATCCTATCTGGGCCAGCCCAGCTAGCGCCAGGCCGTGGCCCAGCTCGCACTACAAAAAAAATACACTTCCGTGATGATACATGTTTGTCACAGTAAGTCGCGTTTTCTGTCATGCATGTACATCCATGACGATTTTATGACAGAATCAAGATAGTCATACCTGTGCTGTCGTAGAAGTGTTCCATGACATTACCAAAATTATCATCACGGAAGTGTCCACTTCCATGACGATAAATCGCGCGTCACAGAAGTGCTTTCGTCAAGGGTGACCGACACGTGGCATCCACCGTAATGGAACACCGTTAAGCTATCGGGTCGGGTTTTGGATCCGATAACCCGTTAACAGCCCCGACCAATGGGGATTTTCCACGTGTAAAATCATCATTGGCTGGAGGAGACACGTGTCAGGTCTGCGTTGGCACATGTGTCACTCATCCAATGGGCGAGACGCGCCTATGATATGTTGACACGTGGACCGGCCCATCAAGTTTAAATGGGCTGGCCCAATTGAAGGCCCACAAGATTTTGCGGACCATAATGGGCCGGCCCAGCTAAAGGCCCACGAGATTTTGCGGACCATATTGGGCTAGCCCAGCAAAAGGCCCACAAGATTTTTGTGTGCCATAATGGACCGGCCCAGGTAAAGGCCCACAAGATTCTTGCGGATCATAATGGACCAGCCCAGCTAAAGGCCCACGAGATTTCGCTGACATTAATGGGCCAGCCCAGCTGTAGGCCCACAAGATTTTGAGGACCCTAGTAGGCCAGCCCATTAACTGGCTGCCATGTTTTGGGCCAAATGCCGACCCATATTTGATCCGGTCCATTAATGGCCTGCCACGCTCCGGGCCTAATAGTGGCCCATATGAGATACGACCCGTTAAAAGCCTACCACGTTATGGGCCAAATTACGGCCCAGATCAGGTCCGGCCCTTTAAGAGGCTTTGGGCTCAATTATGGCCCATATCAAATTCGGCCCGTCAACTGGACACTATGCTTTTGGGCCCACTTGCTAAAGGCCCACTTAGTAATTCGGCCTGCTATTAGTTTTGGCCTATTAAGGGCCCGTTTAACATTCCAGCCCTATATTAATTTCGGCCTGTTAAAAGCCCGTCATATAGTTGGGCCTAACTACGGCCCGGTTTGCATCCGGCCTGCTCGCAGCCGATATCTGATTGGGCCAAACAAAGACCAAGACAATTTTGGCATGTTAAAAACCCATGATTTGATTCGCACAATCATGGGTTGGGGTTCATTTCGGGCTGCTGCCGGCCCGTGAGCTGTTCGGCACGTTTCAGGCCCAACCTACATCGTGATTGCATGACGGCCCGATTATGTACCGTAATTTTATGGTTTGGCCGGTTTATTGTGAAGACAGTATATATACAGTAAAATAACTGAAGCATCATGAATAAGAAAAACCCTAGACTATACAATAAAGAAATTACGGCATATTACATCCACTGGGCATCAAAGTTCGCCACTATGATAATAAAGCACAAGCAGACAGCAGATTACATACAGTGGGCATCAAGGATCGCCACCAGTGCAAATAAACATGCCGACAAAATAATATACAAAACCGACAACACTTCAATAGAGTTCAAGAAAGGTTAGCCCTGCTGGGGAGCTGCAGCGCAAGCAGCTGAGCAAGATGATGAGACTGCACTTGTTCAACACTTATATCTTCCTCACTCTGAAAGATAAACAAGCAGATAGATGACAGGTTAAGCACATAAAAGTATCAGTGCTGACAATTCATCACATTTCTTACTGACGAATAAAGTGACACAGTTTAAAATTGCATTAACACAATATGGTATTGTTCAAGTCAAGACATGGCAGGAAATGACATTGTGAAGGAGTTGGCAGCTTCACGACACCACTCGATTACAGATCAAGAACTCATAAGTATCAATGGTTAGTGTGCTGTCAATTTATACCATTTCAGATTGGCAAATAAAGAGACGGTTTAAATAATAGTAGAATGATATGACATTGTTCATAGTTAAGACATTGCAGAATATGACATTGTGCTGTAGTGGATAGGTTCACCACACCACCGGATTACGGATGAAGAACAGAAGCATACATGCAGTGTAAAAGAAGATCACTTGCTCTGTATAGTTGAATTTACATGGTATGAAGAAGGAACTTGGTTGTACAACTGAAAACTTAAATTGAGAAAGGATAAACTTTTGTTTATGAACTACATAATAAACTTTAAACAAGCAATTTGATGCAAACACCAAAAATAAACAGCTGTTGCAGTCCTGCCTAACCAAAGATATACAACAAAGTTTGAAGGCTTGAGATGGACAAACTTACATTATTGGTGAAGACAGGCTCTATAAAGGCCTTGTCCATTGTAACACCCCGGATGTAACTTTCCCAATTTGTACTCCAACTCTTGCCGTTTCCGACGTTAAGTTATTTTATTTTCTCGGGTTCGGGTTTTTGTCTCCGTGTGTTGTTATCGTTGTCATGCATCTCATATCATTTCATCATGTGCATTGTGTTTGCATACGTGTTCATCTCATGCATTCGAGCATTTTTCCCGTTGTCCGTTTTGCATTCCGGTGCTTCGTTCTCCTCCGGTGGTCATTTCTACCTTTCTTTCGTGTGTGGGGATTAAACATTTCCGGATTGGACCGAGACTTGCCAAGCGGCCTTGGTTTACTACCGGTAGACCGCCTGTCAAGTTTCATACCATTTGGACTTCGTTTGATACTCCAACGGTTAACCGAGGGACCGAAAAGGCCTCGTGTGTGTTGCAGCCCAACACCCCTCCAAGTTGGCCCAAAACCCACCAAAACCCTCTCCATCATCTAGAGAGTTCTATCACGATCGAGTGGCCGAAAACCGCACCTCATTTGGACTCTCCTAGCTCCATCTATGCCTACAAATAGGTCCCCCTCTCGAAATTCCGGATCTCCCCCTTCCAAACCCTAAAAAAAAATCATCTCCGCCGCCGGACATGTCCGGTTCCCTCGGGACTAACCACCTCCGCCAACCGGGGCGCGCCACGTGGCGTGGGTGCCCCACATCACCGCCAACTCCGCGCGGGCCCGCTCGGCCCGTGGCCGGCCCCCGTGGCCCGGGATCCGCCGCCGCCGCCCGGGGCTTCGTCTCCCTCGCCCC
>NC_057803.1:48609326-48618783 GCF_018294505.1 Triticum aestivum
ACCGCGCGCCCGGCCGCCGCCGACCCCGCCGACCTCGTCGCCGGCGCCTCCCCGGCCGGCCCCTCCTCCTCTCAAGGCCCCTCTCTGGCAAGCCCCTGCTCCGGCGAGCTCGAGCGAACTCCGGCCGATGAACATCGAACCGCGTGCCCCGGATCTGGATCCCGACGGTTGACTTTTTGCCCGAAACCCTAGCTCATATGCTCCTGTTCATCGCATCGTAACTTTGCATCCGTAACTCCGTTTTTGGCATATAGCATATCAAAATGTTCGCCTCAGAGAGCACGTCATTTCATTCCATTGCATGATTTTCATTTGAGTTTATCTTGATGCCCTAAATGCTGTTAGAAGAGTGCTACTTGAGATAATTGTCAGATCTGCTACTCCATTTAGATATTTGTCATTTTTGCCATGATTATTGTGTGCATGATATGCCCATGAGTTCTACATATGTTTTGTTAAGGGTTTTGCCATCTTTCCAGAGGTGCAACCCATGTATTTTTGTGATGTGTGTGGTGACTAGCACAAGCTTGCCAAGTGAGGCACTTGGTAATTCTGATTTCAGGGACTTAGCATTTCCACTAAGTCCTTGAGCTGTTTATCTCATATGGCCATATGTTCATGTTGTTTCCTAGTGATTCGTGCCTCTTTTGAGGATGATCAGTAAGGATGTTTTGTTAATCTTGTAGTGCTCTCTCCATCCATGTCTTTGTTTGCAATTATGGAGCACCCTAGATTGAGTCAATCGAGCTCTACTTTTGCTACTTCGTGAATCTGGGCAGATTGTCTACTTGTTAGCGATTTTGCCGAGGATGTTGTAGTTGATGCGTGCATGCTATGTTATTGTTCTTGCCATGTCTAGCTTGCATTTTGTGTATTCTTGATGGGTGTATGCTTAGATTATCATGACTTGCTCCGTGGTGAGTGCATCGAGCTCGTAAACATGCCTACTTGATATCTGTTTTCAGCATGCTCCAGTTTTCACTAAGTCTGTGATCTGATTATGTTTTTGCCATGTTCACATGCTTGCAATTGTATTTTCTGATCCCTTTTGGCTCAAGGTCACTAAGGGACTTTTGTTAAGCTCTTTGAGTAGATCCATGCCATGCTTTACTTTGACATTTTCAGGTCTTGTAGCATGTAGTTTTGTTACTCCGAAGAGTGCTATCTGATCTGAAATTCCAGACAAGTGTTAATTTCACTAAGTGTGAAATCTATTTACCATATGCATTTTTTGCCATGCTTGTTTGAACCTGTTAATGGATGAATTGGCCGTAGCTTAGTGCTAGACTTTTGTTAAGCATCATGAATGCATCCCTGACATGTATTTTTTTGCCATGTTTGGGTGCTGTAGCTTGTTCATCTCATTGCATTTAGATGGCTACTTGTTGTAAATCGCACACCGGCGTCATATTTGAATCGCTTGCCATTTCCAAACCGTAACTCCGATTATGACGTTCTTTATATCGTTTTCAAGCGATTTCATCTCATCTTTCCAGTGGCACACTTAGATTCCCAAGTTGAGGACAGGTTCATGCATTCCTTGTCAAATCTTGCATATGCATCCCGCATAGCATACCATCCTTGCATCCTATTGTTTGATCCTTGCACGTGGTTGATTGTGTCCTTGTTGCTTGTTTGTCTTGTTTGGGTAGAGCCAGGAGACGAGTTCGCTAACGAGGAGCCCGTTGAGTTTGCTTTCGAGGATCCAGTCAACTCTAACCACTTTGCAGGCAAGATGATCATACCCTCGAAATCACTACTATCTTTGCTATGCTAGATTGCTCGCTCTTTTGCTATGCCAATGCTATGATGCCTACCACTTGCTTTCAAGCCTCCCAAATTGCCATGTCAAACCTCTAACCCACCATGTCCTAGCAAACCGTTGATTGGCTATGTTACCGCTTTGCTCAGCCCCTCTTATAGCGTTGCTAGTTGCAGGTGAAGATTGGAGGCGTTCCTTGTTGGAACATTTATTTACTTGTTGGGATATCATTATATTGCCATGTTATCTTAATGCATCTATATACCTGGTAAAGGGTGGAAGGCTCGGCCTCTCGCCTAGTGTTTTGTTCCACTCTTGCCGCCCTAGTTTCCGTCATATCGGTGTTATGTTCCCGGATTTTGCGTTCCTTACGCGGTTGGGTTATAATGGGAACCCCTTGATAGTTCGCCTTGATTAAAGCTTTTCCAGCAATGTCCAACCTTGGTTTTACCATTTTCCACCTAGCCTCTTTTTCCCTTGGGTTTCCAGAGCCCGAGGGTCATCTTATTTAAACCCCCCCGGGCCAGTGCTCCTCTGAGTGTTGGTCCGACTGAGCTGCCTGCGTGGCCACCTCAGGGAAACTTGAGGGTTGGTTTTACTCATAGCTAGTCTCATCTGAGTGTGCCCTGAGAACGAGATATGTGCAGCTCCTATCGGGATTTGTCGGCACATTTGGGCGGTGATGCTGGTCTTGTTTTAACCTGTCGAAGTGTCTTGAAGAACCGAGGTACCGAGTCTGATCGGAACGTCTCGGGAGGAGGTCTATTCCTTCGTTGACCGTGAGAGCTTGTCATGGGCTAAGTTGGGACTCCCCTGCAGGGATTTGAACTTTCGAAAGCCGTGCCCGCGGTTATGGGCAGATGGGAATTTGTTAATGTCTGGTTGTAGATAACTTGAACCTTAACTTAATTAAAATGAATCAACTGAGTGTGTTACCGTGATGGCCTCTTCTCGGCGGAGTCCGGGAAGTGGACACGGTGTTGGAGTAATGTTTGCGCAGGTTGCTCTCTAGCTTCTCGCTCGCGCTTTGCCTCCTCTTCTCGCTCTCTTTTGCGAACAGGATAGACACCATATTTGCCAGTCGCTTGCTGTAGCTCCACATATTTACCTTGCCATACCTATTAAGCTTAAATAGTCTTGATCGCGAGGGTGCGAGATTGCTGAGTCTCTGTGGCTCACAGATTACTATTACACCAGATGCAGGGCCTGATGATTCCGCTCCAGGTGACGCGCTCGAGCTCAAGTGGGAGTTCGACGAAGACTCTCAACGATACTATGTTTCCTTTCCTGATGATCAGTAGTGGTGCCCAGTTGGGGGTGATCGGGACCGTGTCGCCTGTTGGGTTATCTTTTATTTTGGCGCCGTAGTCGGGCCATGAGTGTTTGGATGATGTAATGTTATTTATGTACTTGATTGACGTGGCGAGTGTAAGCCAACTATGTTATCTCCCCTTTTAATATCTATATTACATGGGATGTTGTGAAGATTGCCTAACTTGCGACATATGCCTTCAATGCGATTATGCCTCTAAGTCGTGCCTCGACACGTGGGAGATATAGTCGCATCGAGGGTGTTACAAGTTGGTAATCAGAGCCTTCCCCGACCTTAGGAGCCCCATTGCTTGATCGATTTTAGCGGCCGAGTTGTTGTCTAGAAAAATGTTTTGAGTCATTTAGGAATTATATATCGGAGAGTTTAGGAATTCTTTTTACTTCCCAGTCTCCTCATCGCTCTGGTAAGGCATCCTGACGTAGAGTTTTGACTCTTCTCTTCTCAAATTTCACTAAATTTTTTTTAGGATCACGCGGGTATCTTGGAATCGTTCCGATGGTTTTATGATGAGAACATTGTCTTGGTGCCTCCTGTCAGGGGTTTTGTGGAAGTGTCCCGGGGAGTTGAGCTCTGAGGTGTTGTTGTCATAATTTTATTGTTGCAGTTCTGGAATACCTGAGTTTAGGACGCCGACATTGAAAATCTCTTTTATGCAGTTCGTTGGTGAGATAACCTCGACGCCACCCAGTACTGGGGCGGGAGTTCGGGAGTATCGCCATAACTTGTATAACGGATGCTTTTCGAAGGTTGAGGTAGATGGTTTCCGAAGTTTTTCTCGGTTATGTGTTGAAGGATGGATACAACTGGATGTAGGATTTGCTAGATTTGAGTGAGATATTATGCTTCCCGTGTATCCCCAACACCTGATTGCATAACCGGAAAGGTTCGGGAGTTTCATAGGTGGGAATTCTTGTAGCTCTAGTTCTTCTTCCATAGATATTGGTTTGAGATTGGGATTTCTTACCAATTATTCGTTTTTGATCCGTACCTTGTTGATTTATTTTCTCTACCTTAATTCTAAGTGGCTTCTCAATTTATGGATATGTGACCATTTCAAGAGGAATGCATTCGTTCATTTTGTTCGGATGTGAAGACTTTATGTTGCAATTTTCATTCCGTTGGATTCAGCTTCAATATTTGTCTATCAATGTGCTAATGGATGTCAACCTCTTCAGGATGGCTCCTCCAACACGCACGACTCCGAATCCTGATCCGCCACCACCTCCACCTCCTCCGGAGGCATGGCAAGCTGTGATGGCCGCAACCAATGCAAACACACAGTTGATCATGCAAATTCTCCAAGAGCGCAATCAAGGCAACCAAGGGAACCAAGGCAACAATCAGAATCACTTTGCTACACTCAACCAGTTCCTTGCTAACGGGCCAAAGACTTTCAGCAATTGTGTTGAGGCAACCGATGCTGACGATTGGCTTGTGGATCGGTGCAAGCATTTCGAGTGCAGTAACGTCAGGCCTGAGGACTTTGTCAAGTCCGCTTCCTTCCAACTCAAAGATCAAGCTCCAGAATGGTTCCAACAGTACAAGGATTCCAGAGGTGGACGTGTTATTACCTGGGATGAATTCCGTCAAGATTTCAGAGCTCATCACATTCCTCAGAGCGTGGTTGAAAGCAAGCGTGAGGAATTCCGCAACCTGAAGCAAGGCTCTTTGTCTGTCTATGACTACAACAAGTTGTTTCAGAAGCTCGCCCGCTTTGCTAAGTAGGACGTCCCTGATGAGAAGAGCATGATATACCAGTTCAGGGGTGGTCTCAGAGAAGAAATCCAGCTCGCTCTTGTCCTCTTTGAGCCCTTGAGGTACGATGAGTTCTACAACATGGCATTGAAGCAAGAGGCCGCTCAACTGAGGTGTGATGCTTCCAAGAAGCGAGTCAGAGATGTTACTCCTTCTTCCTCTACTCAAGTGGCCAAGCAGCAGAAGTATTGGCTTCCTCCTCCTCCGTTTTGTCAGCTGTATCAGAAGAGCAAAGGTGGCAGTGGATCTTCCCACCCACCCAACCCTGGCTTTCAGAACAAGACTTCGTCTCAAGCTCCAAGATCGAGTGCTCCGTATCACCGTCCGCTTTCAGAGGTCACGTGCAACAAGTGCCAACAGAAGGGTCACTATGCCAACAAGTGTTTCAACCAGAGGCGTCTTCCTCCTCCTCCTCCTGTGAGATCGGCAAGTACAGCTGTGGTCAAGCATAACCCCAAGCATGCCAAGGTCAACTTGATGAATGCAGCTCAGGCAGAGGACTCGTCAGATGTCATCATGGGTAACCTTCCAGTTAATGATATTCCTGCAAAAGTACTTTTTGACTCTGGTGCATCGCATTCCTTCATGTCATTCCCATTTGCATCGGAGAACAATTTTAGTACTAAGGCTTTACCTAGAGCTATGCAAGTCATCTCTCCGGCTAAGCGTCTGAGTTCTAGTATGATGGTTCCGGATATTTCTATCTTGATGGGTGATTTCAAGTTTCTGGCTTCTCCAATGGTTCTTGGTAACTCGGATATTGATCTTTTTCTCGGGATGGATTGGCTTTCTAAGCACAAGGATCAGCTTGATTGTGCAGCTAGACAGATTCAATTGACTCATTCGTCTGAGGATGTAATTGTCTTTGCCGCTCGGGATAATACCATCCGTCTGTTTTCTCTCAATGAGAAGGGTGAACTGGATGCTATCTCGCAGATTCCAGTCATTTGCGAATATCAGGACGTCTTTCCAGAAGAGCTTCCAGGAATGCCTCCGCACCGGCCAGTTGAATTCGTCATTGATCTTGAGCCTGGTACAGAACCTGTGTGCAAGCGCCCTTACAAGCTCGGACCTGAAGAGTTGAAGGAGCTGAAGAAGCAACTCGATATTCAAGAAAGAATGGGTCTCATCCGGCCTAGTTCTTCTCCGTGGGGTTGTGGTGTTCTTTTTGTGAAGAAGAAGGATGGAACGGACCGACTTTGTGTTGATTACCGTCCATTGAACAAGAAGACCATCAAGAACAAATACCCACTTCCCAACATCAATGAGCTGTTCGAACAACTCAAAGGTGCCCAAGTATTCTCCAAGCTTGATCTCCGTATGGGTTATCATCAGATTCGTATCCATGAGCAAGATATTCCCAAGACGGCTTTCAGGACAAGCTATGGTTCATATGAATACACTGTCATGTCTTTTGGCCTTGTCAACGCTCCTCCAACGTTCTCTCGCATGATGAACTTCATCTTCAATGCCTACACCAATGACTTCGTTTTGGTCTATCTCGACGACATTCTGGTTTTCTCGAAGAACAAGGAAGATCATGCCAAGCACTTGCGTTTGGTGCTCGATAAGCTCAGAGAACACCAGTTCTACGCCAAGTTCTCCAAGTGCGAATTTTGGCTCGATGAGGTTCTTTATCTTGGTCATATTATCTCTGCCAAGGGCATTGCCATGAATCCTGAGAAGATGTCTGCAATTGTGAATTGGGAACCTCCTCAGAACGTGAAGCAACTCCGTAGCTTCCTCGGTCTCGCAAGCTACTGTCGAAGATTCGTTGAAAACTTTTCTAAGATCGCGAAGCCTCTCACAAATCTTCTCCAGAAGCACGTAAAGTACGTTTGGTCTCCGGAGTGTGACATTGCTTTCAACACTTTGAAAGAGAAATTGATCACTGCTCCAGTTCTGACTCCGCCTGATGAATCCAAGCCGTACGAGGTCTTTTGTGATGCCTCTCTCCAAGGTCTTGGCGCAGTATTGATGCAAGAGAAGAAAGTTGTTGCTTATACCTCTCGCCAGTTGAAGCCCAATGAGAAGAACTACCCCACTCATGATCTCGAGTTGGCGGCAGTTGTGCATGCTCTTTTGACTTGGAGACATCTCTTATTGGGAAGAAAAGTGGACATTTTCACTGACCACAAGAGTCTCAAGTACATCTTCACTCAGCCTAATCTCAACCTCAGGCAAACTCGATGGGTCGAAATGATTCAAAAGTATAATCCGAGTATCGAGTATACTCCAGGCAAGGCCAATGTGATTGCTGACGCATTGAGCAGAAAGGCTTACTGCAACAGTCTTATTCTCAAGCCTTATCAACCCGAGCTTTGTGAAGCTTTCCGCAAACTTAATCTGCAAGTTGTTCCTCAAGGTTTCCTCGCCAACCTTCAAGTCACTCCTACCTTGGAAGACCAGATTCGCCAAGCTCAGCTTCTTGATGCTATGGTGAAAAAGGTGAAGATTGGGATTGCCAAGAGTCAACCCAAGTACAAGTGTTACCGCCTTGATGACAAGGATACTCTCTTCTTCGAGGATCGTATTGTTGTGCCCAAAGGTGACCTTCGTAAAGTGATCATGAATGAGGCTCACAATTCTCTCCTCTCCATCCACCCTGGGAGCACGAAAATGTATCAGGACCTCAAGCAGGCTTATTGGTGGACTTGAATGAAGCGCGAGATTGCTCAATTCGTGAATGAATGTGATGTCTGCAGAAGAGTGAAGGCAGAACACCAAAGGCCAGCTGGTCTCCTCCAACCTCTTGCCATTCCAGAATGGAAGTTTGACCACATTGAGATGGACTTCGTGACTGGGTTTCCAAAGTCCAAGCGTGGCAATGATGCTATATTCGTTGTCATTGACAAACTCACCGAAGTGGCTCATTTTCTGCCTATCAAAGAGTCGATCACTGCAGCTCAATTGGCAGAGCTCTATACCTCTCGGATTGTCTCTCTGCACGGTATTCCACAGGTGATCTCTTCAGACCATGGCAACATCTTTACCTCCAAGTTTTGGGATTCTTTTCAGAAGGCCATGGGCACCAACATCCGCTTCAGCACAGCTTTCCATCCCCAAACTAGCGGTCAAGTCGAGCGTGTCAACCAGATTCTTGAAGATATGCTCAGGGCTTGTGCGATCTCCTTCGGCATGAAGTGGGAGGATTGTCTTCCTTATGCTGAATTCTCCTACAACAACAATTTTCAAGCAAGTTCGGGCAAGGCCCCATTTGAAATTCTGTATGGCAGGAAGTGCCGTACCCCTCTCAACTGGTCTGAAACCAGTGAACGTCAGCTTCTCGGAAATGACTTAATCACAGAGGCAGGGGAAATGTGCAAAGTCATTCGAGATAACCTCAAAGCAGCCCAATCCCGCCAGAAGAGCTACTATGATAGTAAGCACCGTGATTTGGCTTTCGAGATCGGAGATCATGTTTACCTCTACGTCTCTCCTATGAAAGGTACTCGTCGCTTCGGTATCAAAGGGAAGCTTGCCCCTAGATACGTGGGACCTTTCAAGATTGTCAGCAAGAGAGGCGATCTCGCCTATCAACTCGAGCTTCCTTCAAACTTTGCAAATGTTCATGATGTGTTCCATGTCTCTCAGCTCCGAAAGTGCTTCAAGACACCTGACCGCACCATCAACTTCGAGGACATTGAGCTCCAAGAAGATCTCTCTTATCGTGAGCACCCGGTTGCTATTCTTGAAGAGACTGAACGCAAGACTTGCAATAAGTTAATCAAATTCCTCAAAGTCAAGTGGTCACACCATTCCGACCGTGAAGCTACCTGGGAACGCGAGGATCACCTCCGTTCTGAGTACCCGGCGTTCTTTCAGTCCTAGATCTCGGGACGAGATCCTTTCGTAGTGGTGGAGTGTTATAACACCCCGGATGTAACTTTCCCAATTTGTACTCCAACTCTTGCCGTTTCCGACGTTAAGTTATTTTATTTTCTCGGGTTCGGGTTTTTGTCTCCGTGTGTTGTTATCGTTGTCATGCATCTCATATCATTTCATCATGTGCATTGCATTTGCATACGTGTTCATCTCATGCATTCGAGCATTTTCCCCGTTGTCCGTTTTGCATTCCGGTGCTTCGTTCTCCTTCGGTGGTCATTTCTACCTTTCTTTCGTGTGTGGGGATTAAACATTTCGGGATTGGACCGAGACTTGCCAAGCGGCCTTGGTTTACTACCGGTAGACCGCCTATCAAGTTTCGTACCATTTGGACTTCGTTTGATACTCCAATGGTTAACCGAGGGACCGAAAAGGCCTCGTGTGTGTTGCAGCCCAACACCCCTCCAAGTTGGCCCAAAACTCACCAAAACCCTCTCCATCATCTAGAGCGTTCGATCACGATTGCGTGGCCGAAAACCGAACCTCATTTGGACTCCCCTAGCTCCCTCTATGCCTACAAATAGGCCCCCCTCTCGAAATTCCGGATCTCCCCATTCCAAACCCTAAAAAAAATCATCTCCGCCGCCGGACACGTTCGGTTCCCTCCGGACTAACCACCGCTGCCAACCGGGCGCGCCACGTGGCACGGGCGCCCCACATCGCCGCCAACTCCGCGTGGGCCCGCTCGGCCCGTGGCCGGCCCCCGCGGCCCGGGATCCGTC